>NW_027439293.1:0-196000 GCF_964188355.1 Buteo buteo
AGCCTTCCTACCTGACCCTCGGCGGTAGCCCCGGTGTCCATAGGCGATGTTCCGGGATAGAACCCGTTCCCACACCAGTACTATGGGCCCGTGGCAGAACCCTTTGTGATGCGCCGGAGTTCTAACTGTTGTCCCAACAGGCACGCGGTGTTAGATCCCGGCCCCCCATCCTGACCCTCCAGGGTAGGCCCGGTATCCCGACCTGATGCTCCGGGGTAGGCCTGGCGTCCCTTCCCGACGCTCTGGTGTAGTACCGGTAACCACGCCCGGTACTCCAGCGTAATGCCAGGGTTCCCCCGTCAGTACTCCGGGGTAGTACCGGTACCCCCGCCCGGTGCTTCGAGGTAGTACCCGTATACCACTGTTGGTACTCCGGGGTACACCTGCTGTGCCTACAAGCACGCGGGTTGAGAACCAGCCGTCCTACCTGACCCTCGGCGGTAGGCCCGGTGTCCATAGGCGACGTTCCGGGATAGAACCCGTTCACACAACAGTACTATGGGCCCGTGACAGAACCCTTTGTGATGCGCCGGAGTTCTAACTGTTGTCCCAACAGGCACACGGTGTTAGATCTCAGCCTCCCATCCTGACCCTGCAGGGTAGGCCCGGTATCCCGACCTGATGCTCCGGGGTAGGCCTGGCGTCCCTTCCCGACGCTCTGGTGTAGTACCCGTAACCCCGCCCGGTGCTCCAGGGTAGTACCCATATACCCCCGTCGGTACTCCAGGGTACTACCGGTACCCCCGTTGGTACTCCGGTGTAGTACCCGTATACCCCTGTCGGTACTCCGGGGTACACCTGCTGTCCCTACGGGCGCACGGGTTTAGACCCACCCTTCCTACTTGACCCTTCGCGTTAGGCCCGGTGTCCATAGGCGATGTTCCGGGTTAGAACATGTTCCCACAAGAGTACTATGGGCCAGTGGCAGAACCCTTTGTGATGCACCGGAGTTCTAACTGTTGTTCCAACGGGCGCGCGGTGTTAGATCTCAGCCTCCCATCTTGACCCTCCAGGGTAGGCCCGGTATCCTTATCTGAAGCTCTAGGGTAGGCCTGGTGTCCCTTCCCGACGCTCTGGTGTAGTACCAGTAACCCCGCCCGGTGCTCCGAGGTAGTACCCGTATACCCCCGTCGGTACTCCGGAGCAGTAACGGTACCCCCGTTGGTACTCCGGTGTAGTACCCGTATACCCCCGTCGGTACTCCGGAGTACACCTGCTGGCCTACAAGCACGCGGGTTGAGAACCAGCCTTCCTACCTGACCCTCGGCGGTAGCCCCGGTGTCCATAGGCGATGTTCCGTGATAGAACCCGTTCCCACACCAGTACTATGGGCCCGTGGCAGAACCCTTTGTGATGCGCCGGAGTTCTAACTGTTGTCCCAACAGGCACGCGGTGTTAGATCCCGGCCCCCCATCCTGACCCTCCAGGGTGAGCCCGGTATCCCGACCTGATGCTCCGGGGTAGGCCTGGCTTCCCTTCCCGATGCTCTGGTGTAGTACCGGTAACCACGCCCGGTGCTCCAGCGTAATGCCAGGGTTCCCCCGTCAGTACTCCGGGGTAGTACCGGTACCCCCGCCCGGTGCTTCGAGGTAGTACCCGTATACCACTGTTGGTACTCCGGGGTACACCTGCTGTGCCTACAAGCACGCGGGTTGAGAACCAGCCGTCCTACCTGACCCTCGGCGGTAGGCCCGGTGTCCATAGGCGACGTTCCGGGATAGAACCCGTTCCCACAACAGTACTATGGGCCCGTGGCAGAACCCTTTGTGATGCACCGGAGTTCTAACTGTTGTCCCAACAGGCACGCGGTGTTAGATCCCGGCCCCCCATCCTGACCCTCCAGGGTAGGCCCGGTATCCCGACCTGATGCTCCAGGGTAGGCCTGGCTTCCCTTCCCGACGCTCTGGTGTAGTACCGGTAACCACGCTCGGTACTCCGTCGTAATGCCAGGGTTCCCCCGTCAGTACTCCGGGGTAGTACCGGTACCCCCGCCCGGTGCTCCGAGGTAGTACCCGTATACCCCCGTCGGTACTCCGGAGCAGTAACGGTACCCCCGTTGGTACTCCGGTGTAGTACCCGTATACCCCCGTCGGTATTCCGGGGTACACCTGCTGGCCTACAAGCACGCGGGTTGAGAACCAGCCGTCCTACCTGACCCTCGGCGGTAGGCCCGGTGTCCATAGGCGACGTTCCGGGATAGAACCCGTTCACACAACAGTACTATGGGCCCGTGGCAGAACCCTTTGTGATGCGCCGGAGTTCTAACTGTTGTCCCAACAGGCACGCGGTGTTAGATCCCGGCCCCCCATCCTGACCCTCCAGGGTAGGCACGGTATCCCGACCTGATGCTCCAGGGTAGGCCTGGCTTCCCATCCCGACGCTCTGGTGTAGTACCGGTAACCACGCCCGGTACTCCAGCGTAATGCCAGGGTTCCCCCGTCAGTACTCCGGGGTAGTACCGGTACCCCCGCCCGGTGCTTCGAGGTAGTACCCGTATACCACTGTTGGTACTCCGGGGTACACCTGCTGTGCCTACAAGCACGCGGGTTGAGAACCAGCCGTCCTACCTGACCCTCGGCGGTAGGCCCGGTGTCCATAGGCGACGTTCCCGGATAGAACCCGTTCACACAACAGTACTATGGGCCCGTGACAGAACCCTTTGTGATGCGCCGGAGTTCTAACTGTTGTCCCAACAGGAACACGGTGTTAGATCTCAGCCTCCCATCCTGACCCTCCAGGGTAGGCCCGGTATCCCGACCTGATGCTCCGGGGTAGGCCTGGCGTCCCTTCCCGACGCTCTGGTGTAGTACCCGTAACCCCGCCCGGTGCTCCAGGGTAGTACCCATATACCCCCGTCGGTACTCCAGGGTACTACCGGTACCCCCGTTGGTACTCCGGTGTAGTACCCGTATACCCCTGTCGGTACTCCGGGGTACACCTGCTGTCCCTACGGGCGCACGGGTTTAGACCCACCCTTCCTACTTGACCCTTCGCGTTAGGGCCGGTGTCCATAGGCGATGTTCCGGGATAGAACCCGTTCCCACAAGAGTACTATGGGCCAGTGGCAGAACCCTTTGTGATGCGCCGGAGTTCTAACTGTTGTTCCAACGGGCGCGCGGTGTTAGATCTCAGCCTCCCATCTTGACCCTCCAGGGTAGGCCCGGTATCCTTATCTGAAGCTCTAGGGTAGGCCTGGTGTCCCTTCCCGACGCTCTGGTGTAGTACCAGTAACCCCGCCCGGTGCTCCGAGGTAGTACCCGTATACCCCCGTCGGTACTCCGGAGCAGTAACGGTACCCCCGTTGGTGCTGCGGTCTAGTACCCGTATACCCCCGTTGGTACTCCGGGGTACACCTGCTGGCCTACAAGCACGCGGGTTGAGAACCAGCCATCCTACCTGACCCTCGGCGGTAGGCCCGGTGTCCATAGGCGACGTTCCGGGATAGAACCCGTTCACACAACAGTACTATGGGCCCGTGACAGAACCCTTTGTGATGCGCCGGAGTTCTAACTGTTGTCCCAACAGGAACACGGTGTTAGATCTCAGCCTCCCATCCTGACCCTCCAGGGTAGGCCCGGTATCCCGACCTGATGCTCCGGGGTAGGCCTGGCGTCCCTTCCCGACGCTCTGGTGTAGTACCCGTAACCCCGCCCGGTGCTCCAGGGTAGTACCCATATACCCCCGTCGGTACTCCAGGGTACAACCGGTACACCCGTTGGTACTCCGGTGTAGTACACGTATACCCCTGTCGGTACTCCGGGGTACACCTGCTGTCCCTACGGGCGCACGGGTTTAGACCCACCCTTCCTATTTGACCCTTCGCGTTAGGCCCGGTGTCCATAGGCGATGTTCCGGGTTAGAACATGTTCCCACAAGATTACTATGGGCCAGTGGCAGAACCCTTTGTGATGCGCCGGAGTTCTAACTGTTGTTCCAACGGGCGCGCGGTGTTAGATCTCAGCCTCCCATCTTGACCCTCCAGGGTAGGCCCGGTATCCTTATCTGAAGCTCTAGGGTAGGCCTGGTGTCCCTTCCCGACGCTCTGGTGTAGTACCAGTAACCCCGCCCGGTGCTCCGAGGTAGTACCCGTATACCCCCGTCGGTACTCCGGAGCAGTAACGGTACCCCCGTTGGTGCTGCGGTCTAGTACCCGTATACCCCCGTCGGTACTCCGGGGTACACCTGCTGGCCTACAAGCACGCGGGTTGAGAACCAGCCTTCCTACCTGACCCTCGGCGGTAGCCCCGGTGTCCATAGGCGATGTTCCGGGATAGAACCCGTTCCCACACCAGTACTATGGGCCCGTGGCAGAACCCTTTGTGATGCGCCGGAGTTCTAACTGTTGTCCCAACAGGCACGCGGTGTTAGATCCCGGCCCCCCATCCTGACCCTCCAGGGTGAGCCCGGTATCCCGACCTGATGCTCCGGGGTAGGCCTGGCGTGCCTTCCCGACGCTCTGGTGTAGTACCGGTAACCACGCCCGGTACTCCAGCGTAATGCCAGGGTTCCCCCGTCAGTACTCCGGGGTAGTACCGGTACCCCCGCCCGGTGCTTCGAGGTAGTACCCGTATACCACTGTTGGTACTCCGGGGTACACCTGCTGTGCCTACAAGCACGCGGGTTGAGAACCAGCCGTCCTACCTGACCCTCGGCGGTAGGCCCGGTGTCCATAGGCGACGTTCCGGGATAGAACCCGTTCCCACAACAGTACTATGGGCCCGTGACAGAACCCTTTGTGATGCGCCGGAGTTCTAACTGTTGTCCCAACAGGCACACGGTGTTAGATCTCAGCCTCCCATCCTGACCCTCCAGGGTAGGCCCGGTATCCCGACCTGATGCTCCGGGGTAGGCCTGGCGTCCCTTCCCGACGCTCTGGTGTAGTACCCGTAACCCCGCCCGGTGCTCCAGGGTAGTACCCATATACCCCCGTCGGTACTCCAGGGTACTACCGGTACCCCCGTTGGTACTCCGGTGTAGTACCCGTATACCCCTGTCGGTACTCCGGGGTACACCTGCTGTCCCTACGGGCGCACGGGTTTAGACCCACCCTTCCTACTTGACCCTTCGCGTTAGGCCCGGTGTCCATAGGCGATGTTCCGGGTTAGAACATGTTCCCACAAGAGTACTATGGGCCAGTGGCAGAACCCTTTGTGATGCACCGGAGTTCTAACTGTTGTTCCAACGGTCGCGCGGTGTTAGATCTCAGCCTCCCATCTTGACCCTCCAGGGTAGGCCCGGTATCCTTATCTGAAGCTCTAGGGTAGGCCTGGTGTCCCTTCCCGACGCTCTGGTGTAGTACCAGTAACCCCGCCCGGTGCTCCGAGGTAGTACCCGTATACCCCCGTCGGTACTCCGGAGCAGTAACGGTACCCCCGTTGGTGCTGCGGTCTAGTACCCGTATACCCCCGTCGGTACTCCGGGGTACACCTGCTGGCCTACAAGCACGCGGGTTGAGAACCAGCCTTCCTACCTGACCCTCGGCGGTAGCCCCGGTGTCCATAGGCGATGTTCCGGGATAGAACCCGTTCCCACACCAGTACTATGGGCCCGTGGCAGAACCCTTTGTGATGCGCCGGAGTTCTAACTGTTGTCCCAACAGGCACGCGGTGTTAGATCCCGGCCCCCCATCCTGACCCTCCAGGGTGAGCCCGGTATCCCGACCTGATGCTCCGGGGTAGGCCTGGCGTCCCTTCCCGACGCTCTGGTGTAGTACCGGTAACCACGCCCGGTACTCCAGCGTAATGCCAGGGTTCCCCCGTCAGTACTCCGGGGTAGTACCGGTACCCCCGCCCGGTGCTTCGAGGTAGTACCCGTATACCACTGTTGGTACTCCGGGGTACACCTGCTGTGCCTACAAGCACGCGGGTTGAGAACCAGCCGTCCTACCTGACCCTCGGCGGTAGGCCCGGTGTCCATAGGCGACGTTCCGGGATAGAACCCGTTCACACAACAGTACTATGGGCCCGTGACAGAACCCTTTGAGATGCGCCGGAGTTCTAACTGTTGTCCCAACAGGCACACGGTGTTAGATCTCAGCCTCCCATCCTGACCCTCCAGGGTAGGCCCGGTATCCCGACCTGATGCTCCGGGGTAGGCCTGGCGTCCCTTCCCGACGCTCTGGTGTAGTACCCGTAACCCCGCCCGGTGCTCCAGGGTAGTACCCATATACCCCCGTCGGTACTCCAGGGTACTACCGGTACCCCCGTTGGTACTCCGGTGTAGTACCCGTATACCCCTGTCGGTACTCCGGGGTACACCTGCTGTCCCTACGGGCGCACGGGTTTAGACCCACCCTTCCTACTTGACCCTTCGCGTTAGGCCCGGTGTCCATAGGCGATGTTCCGGGTTAGAACATGTTCCCACAAGAGTACTATGGGCCAGTGGCAGAACCCTTTGTGATGCACCGGAGTTCTAACTGTTGTTCCAACGGGCGCGCGGTGTTAGATCTCAGCCTCCCATCTTGACCCTCCAGGGTAGGCCCGGTATCCTTATCTGAAGCTCTAGGGTAGGCCTGGTGTCCCTTCCCGACGCTCTGGTGTAGTACCAGTAACCCCGCCCGGTGCTCCGAGGTAGTACCCGTATACCCCCGTCGGTACTCCGGAGCAGTAACGGTACCCCCGTTGGTACTCCGGTGTAGTACCCGTATACCCCCGTCGGTACTCCGGGGTACACCTGCTGGCCTACAAGCACGCGGGTTGAGAACCAGCCTTCCTACCTGACCCTCGGCGGTAGCCCCGGTGTCCATAGGCGATGTTCCGTGATAGAACCCGTTCCCACACCAGTACTATGGGCCCGTGGCAGAACCCTTTGTGATGCGCCGGAGTTCTAACTGTTGTCCCAACAGGCACGCGGTGTTAGATCCCGGCCCCCCATCCTGACCCTCCAGGGTGAGCCCGGTATCCCGACCTGATGCTCCGGGGTAGGCCTGGCTTCCCTTCCCGATGCTCTGGTGTAGTACCGGTAACCACGCCCGGTACTCCAGCGTAATGCCAGGGTTCCCCCGTCAGTACTCCGGGGTAGTACCGGTACCCCCGCCCGGTGCTTCGAGGTAGTACCCGTATACCACTGTTGGTACTCCGGGGTACACCTGCTGTGCCTACAAGCACGCGGGTTGAGAACCAGCCGTCCTACCTGACCCTCGGCGGTAGGCCCGGTGTCCATAGGCGACGTTCCGGGATAGAACCCGTTCCCACAACAGTACTATGGGCCCGTGGCAGAACCCTTTGTGATGCACCGGAGTTCTAACTGTTGTCCCAACAGGCACGCGGTGTTAGATCCCGGCCCCCCATCCTGACCCTCCAGGGTAGGCCCGGTATCCCGACCTGATGCTCCAGGGTAGGCCTGGCTTCCCTTCCCGACGCTCTGGTGTAGTACCGGTAACCACGCTCGGTACTCCGTCGTAATGCCAGGGTTCCCCCGTCAGTACTCCGGGGTAGTACCGGTACCCCCGCCCGGTGCGTCGAGGTAGTACCCGTATACCCCCGTCGGTACTCCGGAGCAGTAACGGTACCCCCGTTGGTACTCCGGTGTAGTACCCGTATACCCCCGTCGGTACTCCGGGGTACACCTGCTGGCCTACAAGCACGCGGGTTGAGAACCAGCCGTCCTACCTGACCCTCGGCGGTAGGCCCGGTGTCCATAGGCGACGTTCCGGGATAGAACCCGTTCACACAACAGTACTATGGGCCCGTGGCAGAACCCTTTGTGATGCGCCGGAGTTCTAACTGTTGTCCCAACAGGCACGCGGTGTTAGATCCCGGCCCCCCATCCTGACCCTCCAGGGTGAGCCCGGTATCCCGACCTGATGCTCCAGGGTAGGCCTGGCTTCCCTTCCCGACGCTCTGGTGTAGTACCGGTAACCACGCCCGGTACTCCAGCGTAATGCCAGGGTTCCCCCGTCAGTACTCCGGGGTAGTACCGGTACCCCCGCCCGGTGCTTCGAGGTAGTACCCGTATACCACTGTTGGTACTCCGGGGTACACCTGCTGTGCCTACAAGCACGCGGGTTGAGAACCAGCCGTCCTACCTGACCCTCGGCGGTAGGCCCGGTGTCCATAGGCGACGTTCCCGGATAGAACCCGTTCACACAACAGTACTATGGGCCCGTGACAGAACCCTTTGTGATGCGCCGGAGTTCTAACTGTTGTCCCAACAGGAACACGGTGTTAGATCTCAGCCTCCCATCCTGACCCTCCAGGGTAGGCCCGGTATCCCGACCTGATGCTCCGGGGTAGGCCTGGCGTCCCTTCCCGACGCTCTGGTGTAGTACCCGTAACCCCGCCCGGTGCTCCAGGGTAGTACCCATATATCCCCGTCGGTACTCCAGGGTACTACCGGTACCCCCGTTGGTACTCCGGTGTAGTACCCGTATACCCCTGTCGGTACTCCGGGGTACACCTGCTGTCCCTACGGGCGCACGGGTTTAGACCCACCCTTCCTACTTGACCCTTCGCGTTAGGCCCGGTGTCCATAGGCGATGTTCCGGGTTAGAACATGTTCCCACAACAGTACTATGGGCCAGTGGCAGAACCCTTTGTGATGCGCCGGAGTTCTAACTGTTGTTCCAACGGGCGCGCGGTGTTAGATCTCAGCCTCCCATCTTGACCCTCCAGGGTAGGCCCGGTATCCTTATCTGAAGCTCTAGGGTAGGCCTGGTGTCCCTTCCCGACGCTCTGGTGTAGTACCAGTAACCCCGCCCGGTGCTCCGAGGTAGTACCCGTATACCCCCGTCGGTACTCCGGAGCAGTAACGGTACCCCCGTTGGTACTCCGGTGTAGTACCCGTATACCCCGTCGTTACTCCGGGGTACACCTGCTGGCCTACAAGCACGCGGGTTGAGAACCAGCCTTCCTACCTGACCCTCGGCGGTAGGCCCGGTGTCCATAGGCGATGTTCCGGGATAGAACCCGTTCCCACAACAGTACTATGGGCCCGTGGCAGAACCCTTTGTGATGCGCCGGAGTTCTAACTGTTGTCCCAACAGGCACACGGTGTTAGATCTCAGCCTCCCATCCTGACCCTGCAGGGTAGGCCCGGTATCCCGACCTGATGCTCCGGGGTAGGCCTGGCGTCCCTTCCCGACGCTCTGGTGTAGTACCCGTAACCCCGCCCGGTGCTCCAGGGTAGTACCCATATACCCCCGTCGGTACTCCAGGGTACTACCGGTACCCCCGTTGGTACTCCGGTGTAGTACACGTATACCCCTGTCGGTACTCCGGGGTACACCTGCTGTCCCTACGGGCGCACGGGTTTAGACCCACCCTTCCTACTTGACCCTTCGCGTTAGGCCCGGTGTCCGTAGGCGATGTTCCGGGTTAGAACATGTTCCCACAACAGTACTATGGGCCAGTGGCAGAACCCTTTGTGATGCGCCGGAGTTCTAACTGTTGTTCCAACGGGCGCGCGGTGTTAGATCTCAGCCTCCCATCTTGACCCTCCAGGGTAGGCCCGGTATCCTTATCTGAAGCTCTAGGGTAGGCCTGGTGTCCCTTCCCGACGCTCTGGTGTAGTACCAGTAACCCCGCCCGGTGCTCCGAGGTAGTACCCGTATACCCCCGTCGGTACTCCGGAGCAGTAACGGTACCCCCGTTGGTACTCCGGTGTAGTACCCGTATACCCCGTCGTTACTCCGGGGTACACCTGCTGGCCTACAAGCACGCGGGTTGAGAACCAGCCTTCCTACCTGACCCTCGGCGGTAGGCCCGGTGTCCATAGGCGATGTTCCGGGATAGAACCCGTTCCCACAGCAGTACTATGGGCCCGTGGCAGAACCCTTTGTGATGCGCCGGAGTTCTAACTGTTGTCCCAACAGGCACGCGGTGTTAGATCCCGGCCCCCCATCCTGACCCTCCAGGGTAGGCACGGTATCCCGACCTGATGCTCCGGGGTAGGCCTGGCGTCCCTTCCCGACGTTCTGGTGTAGTACCGGTAACCCCGCCCGGTGCTCCAGGGTAGTACCCATATACCCCCGTCGGTACTCCAGGGTACTACCGGTACCCCCGTTGGTACTCCGGTGTAGTACACGTATACCCCTGTCGGTACTCCGGGGTACACCTGCTGTCCCTACGGGCGCACGGGTTTAGACCCACCCTTCCTACTTGACCCTTCGTGTTAGGCCCGGTGTCCATAGGCGATGTTCCGGGTTAGAACATGTTCCCACAAGAGTACTATGGGCCAGTGGCAGAACCCTTTGTGATGCGCCGGAGTTCTAACTGTTGTTCCAACGGGCGCGCGGTGTTAGATCTCAGCCTCCCATCTTGACCCTCCAGGGTAGGCCCGGTATCCTTATCTGAAGCTCTAGGGTAGGCCTGGTGTCCCTTCCCGACGCTCTGGTGTAGTACCAGTAACCCCGCCCGGTGCTCCGGTGTAGTACCCGTATACCCCGTCGTTACTCCGGAGTACACCTGCTGGCCTACAAGCACGCGGGTTGAGAACCACCCTTCCTACCTGACCCTCGGCGGTAGCCCCGGTGTCCATAGGCGATGTTCAGGGATAGAACCCGTTCCCACAGCAGTACTATGGGCCCGTGGCAGAACCCTTTGTGATGCGCCGGAGTTCTAACTGTTGTCCCAACAGGCACGCGGTGTTAGATCCCGGCCCCCCATCCTGACCCTCCAGGGTAGGCACGGTATCCCGACCTGATGCTCCAGGGTAGGCCTGGCTTCCCTTCCCGACGCTCTGGTGTAGTACCGGTAACCACGCCCGGTGCTCCAGCGTAATGCCAGGGTTCCCCCGTCAGTACTCCGGGGTAGTACCGGTACCCCCGCCCGGTACTTCGAGGTAGTACCCGTATACCACCGTTGGTACTCCGGGGTACACCTGCTGTGCCTAAAAGCACGCGGGTTGAGAACCAGCCGTCCTACCTGACCCTCGGCGGTAGGCCCGGTGTCCATAGGCGACGTTCCGTGATAGAACCCGTTCCCACAACAGTACTATGGGCCCGTGACAGAACCCTTTGTGATGCGCCGGAGTTCTAACTGTTGTCCCAACAGGAACACGGTGTTAGATCTCAGCCTCCCATCCTGACCCTGCAGGTTAGGCCCGGTATCCCGACCTGATGCTCCGGGGTAGGCCTGGCGTCCCTTCCCGACGCTCTGGTGTAGTACCCTTAACCCCGCCCGGTGCTCCAGGGTAGTACCCATATACCCCCGTCGGTACTCCAGGGTACTACCGGTACCCCCGTTGGTACTCCGGTGTATTACCCGTATACCCCTGTCGGTACTCCGGGGTACACCTGCTGTCCCTACGGGCGCACGGGTTTAGACCCACCCTTCCTACTTGACCCTTCGCGTTAGGCCCGGTGTCCATAGGCGATGTTCCGGGTTAGAACATGTTCCCACAACAGTACTATGGGCCAGTGGCAGAACCCTTTGTGATGCGCCGGAGTTCTAACTGTTGTTCCAACGGGCGCGCGGTGTTAGATCTCAGCCTCCCATCTTGACCCTCCAGGGTAGGCCCGGTATCCTTATCTGAAGCTCTAGGGTAGGCCTGGTGTCCCTTCCCGACGCTCTGGTGTAGTACCAGTAACCCCGCCCGGTGCTCCGAGGTAGTACCCGTATACCCCCGTCGGTACTCCGGAGCAGTAACGGTACCCCCGTTGGTACTCCGGTGTAGTACCCGTATACCCCGTCGTTACTCCGGGGTACACCTGCTGGCCTACAAGCACGCGGGTTGAGAACCAGCCTTCCTACCTGACCCTCGGCGGTAGCCCCGGTGTCCATAGGCGATGTTCCGGGATAGAACCCGTTCCCACAGCAGTACTATGGGCCCGTGGCAGAACCCTTTGTGATGCGCCGGAGTTCTAACTGTTGTCCCAACAGGCACGCGGTGTTAGATCCCGGCCCCCCATCCTGACCCTCCAGGGTAGGCACGGTATCCCGACCTGATGCTCCAGGGTAGGCCTGGCTTCCCTTCCCGACGCTCTGGTGTAGTACCGGTAACCACGCCCGGTGCTCCAGCGTAATGCCAGGGTTCCCCCGTCAGTACTCCGGGGTAGTACCGGTACCCCCGCCCGGTACTTCGAGGTAGTACCCGTATACCACCGTTGGTACTCCGGGGTACACCTGCTGTGCCTACAAGCACGCGGGTTGAGAACCAGCCGTCCTACCTGACCCTCGGCGGTAGGCCCGGTGTCCATAGGCGACGTTCCGGGATAGAACCCGTTCCCACAACAGTACTATGGGCCCGTGACAGAACCCTTTGTGATGCGCCGGAGTTCTAACTGTTGTCCCAACAGGCACACGGTGTTAGATCTCAGCCCCCCATCCTGACCCTCCAGGGTAGGCCCGGTATCCCGACCTGATGCTCCGGGGTAGGCCTGGCGTCCCTTCCCGACGCTCTGGTGTAGTACCCGTAACCCCGCCCGGTGCTCCAGGGTAGTACCCATATACCCCCGTCGGTACTCCAGGGTACTACCGGTACCCCCGTTGGTACTCCGGTGTAGTACACGTATACCCCTGTCGGTACTCCGGGGTACACCTGCTGTCCCTACGGGCGCACGGGTTTAGACCCACCCTTCCTACTTGACCCTTCGCGTTAGGCCCGGTGTCCATAGGCGATGTTCCGGGTTAGAACATGTTCCCACAACAGTACTATGGGCCAGTGGCAGAACCCTTTGTGATGCGCCGGAGTTCTAACTGTTGTTCCAACGGGCGCGCGGTGTTAGATCTCAGCCTCCCATCTTGACCCTCCAGGGTAGGCCCGGTATCCTTATCTGAAGCTCTAGGGTAGGCCTGGTGTCCCTTCCCGACGCTCTGGTGTAGTACCAGTAACCCCGCCCGGTGCTCCGAGGTAGTACCCGTATACCCCCGTCGGTACTCCGGAGCAGTAACGGTACCCCCGTTGGTACTCCGGTGTAGTACCCGTATACCCCGTCGTTACTCCGGGGTACACCTGCTGGCCTACAAGCACGCGGGTTGAGAACCAGCCTTCCTACCTGACCCTCGGCGGTAGGCCCGGTGTCCATAGGCGATGTTCCGGGATAGAACCCGTTCCCACAGCAGTACTATGGGCCCGTGGCAGAACCCTTTGTGATGCGCCGGAGTTCTAACTGTTGTCCCAACAGGCACGCGGTGTTAGATCCCGGCCCCCCATCCTGACCCTCCAGGGTAGGCACGGTATCCCGACCTGATGCTCCGGGGTAGGCCTGGCGTCCCTTCCCGACGTTCTGGTGTAGTACCGGTAACCCCGCCCGGTGCTCCAGGGTAGTACCCATATACCCCCGTCGGTACTCCAGGGTACTACCGGTACCCCCGTTGGTACTCCGGTGTAGTACACGTATACCCCTGTCGGTACTCCGGGGTACACCTGCTGTCCCTACGGGCGCACGGGTTTAGACCCACCCTTCCTACTTGACCCTTCGTGTTAGGCCCGGTGTCCATAGGCGATGTTCCGGGTTAGAACATGTTCCCACAAGAGTACTATGGGCCAGTGGCAGAACCCTTTGTGATGCGCCGGAGTTCTAACTGTTGTTCCAACGGGCGCGCGGTGTTAGATCTCAGCCTCCCATCTTGACCCTCCAGGGTAGGCCCGGTATCCTTATCTGAAGCTCTAGGGTAGGCCTGGTGTCCCTTCCCGACGCTCTGGTGTAGTACCAGTAACCCCGCCCGGTGCTCCGGTGTAGTACCCGTATACCCCGTCGTTACTCCGGAGTACACCTGCTGGCCTACAAGCACGCGGGTTGAGAACCACCCTTCCTACCTGACCCTCGGCGGTAGCCCCGGTGTCCATAGGCGATGTTCAGGGATAGAACCCGTTCCCACAGCAGTACTATGGGCCCGTGGCAGAACCCTTTGTGATGCGCCGGAGTTCTAACTGTTGTCCCAACAGGCACGCGGTGTTAGATCCCGGCCCCCCATCCTGACCCTCCAGGGTAGGCACGGTATCCCGACCTGATGCTCCAGGGTAGGCCTGGCTTCCCTTCCCGACGCTCTGGTGTAGTACCGGTAACCACGCCCGGTGCTCCAGCGTAATGCCAGGGTTCCCCCGTCAGTACTCCGGGGTAGTACCGGTACCCCCGCCCGGTACTTCGAGGTAGTACCCGTATACCACCGTTGGTACTCCGGGGTACACCTGCTGTGCCTAAAAGCACGCGGGTTGAGAACCAGCCGTCCTACCTGACCCTCGGCGGTAGGCCCGGTGTCCATAGGCGACGTTCCGTGATAGAACCCGTTCCCACAACAGTACTATGGGCCCGTGACAGAACCCTTTGTGATGCGCCGGAGTTCTAACTGTTGTCCCAACAGGAACACGGTGTTAGATCTCAGCCTCCCATCCTGACCCTGCAGGTTAGGCCCGGTATCCCGACCTGATGCTCCGGGGTAGGCCTGGCGTCCCTTCCCGACGCTCTGGTGTAGTACCCTTAACCCCGCCCGGTGCTCCAGGGTAGTACCCATATACCCCCGTCGGTACTCCAGGGTACTACCGGTACCCCCGTTGGTACTCCGGTGTATTACCCGTATACCCCTGTCGGTACTCCGGGGTACACCTGCTGTCCCTACGGGCGCACGGGTTTAGACCCACCCTTCCTACTTGACCCTTCGCGTTAGGCCCGGTGTCCATAGGCGATGTTCCGGGTTAGAACATGTTCCCACAACAGTACTATGGGCCAGTGGCAGAACCCTTTGTGATGCGCCGGAGTTCTAACTGTTGTTCCAACGGGCGCGCGGTGTTAGATCTCAGCCTCCCATCTTGACCCTCCAGGGTAGGCCCGGTATCCTTATCTGAAGCTCTAGGGTAGGCCTGGTGTCCCTTCCCGACGCTCTGGTGTAGTACCAGTAACCCCGCCCGGTGCTCCGAGGTAGTACCCGTATACCCCCGTCGGTACTCCGGAGCAGTAACGGTACCCCCGTTGGTACTCCGGTGTAGTACCCGTATACCCCGTCGTTACTCCGGGGTACACCTGCTGGCCTACAAGCACGCGGGTTGAGAACCAGCCTTCCTACCTGACCCTCGGCGGTAGCCCCGGTGTCCATAGGCGATGTTCCGGGATAGAACCCGTTCCCACAGCAGTACTATGGGCCCGTGGCAGAACCCTTTGTGATGCGCCGGAGTTCTAACTGTTGTCCCAACAGGCACGCGGTGTTAGATCCCGGCCCCCCATCCTGACCCTCCAGGGTAGGCACGGTATCCCGACCTGATGCTCCAGGGTAGGCCTGGCTTCCCTTCCCGACGCTCTGGTGTAGTACCGGTAACCACGCCCGGTGCTCCAGCGTAATGCCAGGGTTCCCCCGTCAGTACTCCGGGGTAGTACCGGTACCCCCGCCCGGTACTTCGAGGTAGTACCCGTATACCACCGTTGGTACTCCGGGGTACACCTGCTGTGCCTACAAGCACGCGGGTTGAGAACCAGCCGTCCTACCTGACCCTCGGCGGTAGGCCCGGTGTCCATAGGCGACGTTCCGGGATAGAACCCGTTCCCACAACAGTACTATGGGCCCGTGACAGAACCCTTTGTGATGCGCCGGAGTTCTAACTGTTGTCCCAACAGGCACACGGTGTTAGATCTCAGCCCCCCATCCTGACCCTCCAGGGTAGGCCCGGTATCCCGACCTGATGCTCCGGGGTAGGCCTGGCGTCCCTTCCCGACGCTCTGGTGTAGTACCCGTAACCCCGCCCGGTGCTCCAGGGTAGTACCCATATACCCCCGTCGGTACTCCAGGGTACTACCGGTACCCCCGTTGGTACTCCGGTGTAGTACACGTATACCCCTGTCGGTACTCCGGGGTACACCTGCTGTCCCTACGGGCGCACGGGTTTAGACCCACCCTTCCTACTTGACCCTTCGCGTTAGGCCCGGTGTCCATAGGCGATGTTCCGGGTTAGAACATGTTCCCACAACAGTACTATGGGCCAGTGGCAGAACCCTTTGTGATGCGCCGGAGTTCTAACTGTTGTTCCAACGGGCGCGCGGTGTTAGATCTCAGCCTCCCATCTTGACCCTCCAGGGTAGGCCCGGTATCCTTATCTGAAGCTCTAGGGTAGGCCTGGTGTCCCTTCCCGACGCTCTGGTGTAGTACCAGTAACCCCGCCCGGTGCTCCGAGGTAGTACCCGTTTACCCCCGTCGGTACTCCGGAGTAGTACCGGTACCCCCGTTGGTACTCCGGTGTAGTACCCGTATACCCCCGTCGGTACTCCGGGGTACACCTGCTGGCCTACAAGCACGCGGGTTGAGAACCAGCCTTCCTACCTGACCCTCGGCGGTAGCCCCGGTGTCCATAGGCGATGTTCCGGGATAGAACCCGTTCCCACAGCAGTACTATGGGCCCGTGGCAGAACCCTTTGTGATGCGCCGGAGTTCTAACTGTTGTCCCAACAGGCACGCGGTGTTAGATCCCGGCCCCCCATCCTGACCCTCCAGGGTAGGCACGGTATCCCGACCTGATGCTCCGGGGTAGGCCTGGCGTCCCTTCCCGACGTTCTGGTGTAGTACCCGTAACCCCGCCCGGTGCTCCAGCGTAATGCCAGGGTTCCCCCGTCAGTACTCCGGGGTAGTACCGGTACCCCCGCCCGGTGCTTCGAGGTAGTACCCGTATACCACCGTTGGTACTCCGGGGTACACCTGCTGTGCCTACAAGCACGCGGGTTGAGAACCAGCCGTCCTACCTGACCCTCGGCGGTAGGCCCGGTGTCCATAGGCGACGTTCCGGGATAGAACCCGTTCCCACAGCAGTACTATGGGCCCGTGGCAGAACCCTTTGTGATGCGCCGGAGTTCTAACTGTTGTCCCAACAGGCACGCGGTGTTAGATCCCGGCCCCCCATCCTGACCCTCCAGGGTAGGCACGGTATCCCGACCTGATGCTCCAGGGTAGGCCTGGCTTCCCTTCCCGACGCTCTGGTGTAGTACCGGTAACCACGCCCAGTGCTCCAGCGTAATGCCAGGGTTCCCCCGTCAGTACTCCGGGGTAGTACCGGTACCCCCACCCGGTACTTCGAGGTAGTACCCGTATACCACCGTTGGTACTCCGGGGTACACCTGCTGTGCCTACAAGCACGCGGGTTGAGAACCAGCCGTCCTACCTGACCCTCGGCGGTAGGCCCGGTGTCCATAGGCGACGTTCCGGGATAGAACCCGTTCCCACAACAGTACTATGGGCCCGTGACAGAACCCTTTGTGATGCGCCGGAGTTCTAACTGTTGTCCCAACAGGAACACGGTGTTAGATCTCAGCCTCCCATCCTGACCCTGCAGGTTAGGCCCGGTATCCCGACCTGATGCTCCGGGGTAGGCCTGGCGTCCCTTCCCGACGCTCTGGTGTAGTACCCTTAACCCCGCCTGGTGCTCCAGGGTAGTACCCATATACCCCCGTCGGTACTCCAGGGTACTACCGGTACCCCCGTTGGTACTCCGGTGTAGTACACGTATACCCCTGTCGGTACTCCGGGGTACACCTGCTGTCCCTACGGGCGCACGGGTTTAGACCCACCCTTCCTACTTGACCCTTCGCGTTAGGCCCGGTGTCCATAGGCGATGTTCCGGGTTAGAACATGTTCCCACAACAGTACTATGGGCCAGTGGCAGAACCCTTTGTGATGCGCCGGAGTTCTAACTGTTGTTCCAACGGGCGCGCTGTGTTAGATCTCAGCCTCCCATCTTGACCCTCCAGGGTAGGCCCGGTATCCTTATCTGAAGCTCTAGGGTAGGCCTGGTGTCCCTTCCCGACGCTCTGGTGTAGTACCAGTAACCCCGCCCGGTGCTCCGAGGTAGTACCCGTATACCCCCGTCGGTACTCCGGAGCAGTAACGGTACCCCCGTTGGTACTCCGGTGTAGTACCCGTATACCCCGTCGTTACTCCGGGGTACACCTGCTGGCCTACAAGCACGCGGGTTGAGAACCAGCCTTCCTACCTGACCCTCGGCGGTAGCCCCGGTGTCCATAGGCGATGTTCAGGGATAGAACCCGTTCCCACAGCAGTACTATGGGCCCGTGGCAGAACCCTTTGTGATGCGCCGGAGTTCTAACTGTTGTCCCAACAGGCACGCGGTGTTAGATCCCGGCCCCCCATCCTGACCCTCCAGGGTAGGCACGGTATCCCGACCTGATGCTCCAGGGTAGGCCTGGCTTCCCTTCCCGACGCTCTGGTGTAGTACCGGTAACCACGCCCGGTGCTCCAGCGTAATGCCAGGGTTCCCCCGTCAGTACTCCGGGGTAGTACCGGTACCCCCGCCCGGTGCTTCGAGGTAGTACCCGTATACCACCGTTGGTACTCCGGGGTACACCTGCTGTGCCTACAAGCACGCGGGTTGAGAACCAGCCGTCCTACCTGACCCTCGGCGGTAGGCCCGGTGTCCATAGGCGACGTACCGGGATAGAACCCGTTCCCACAACAGTACTATGGGCCCGTGACAGAACCCTTTGTGATGCGCCGGAGTTCTAACTGTTGTCCCAACAGGCACGCGGTGTTAGATCCCGGCCCCCCATCCTGACCCTCCAGGGTAGGCCCGGTATCCCGACCTGATGCTCCGGGGTAGGCCTGGCGTCCCTTCCCGACGCTCTGGTGTAGTACCCGTAACCCCGCCCGGTGCTCCAGGGTAGTACCCATATACCCCCGTCGGTACTCCAGGGTACTACCGGTACCCCCCTTGGTACTCCGGTGTAGTACACGTATACCCCTGTCGGTACTCCGGGGTACACCTGCTGTCCCTACGGGCGCACGGGTTTAGACCCACCCTTCCTACTTGACCCTTCGCGTTAGGCCCGGTGTCCATAGGCGATGTTCCGGGTTAGAACATGTTCCCACAAGAGTACTATGGGCCAGTGGCAGAACCCTTTGTGATGCGCCGGAGTTCTAACTGTTGTTCCAACGGGCGCGCGGTGTTAGATCTCAGCCTCCCATCTTGACCCTCCAGGGTAGGCCCGGTATCCTTATCTGAAGCTCTAGGGTAGGCCTGGTGTCCCTTCCCGACGCTCTGGTGTAGTACCAGTAACCCCGCCCGGTGCTCCGAGGTAGTACCCGTATACCCCCGTCGGTACTCCGGAGCAGTAACGGTACCCCCGTTGGTACTCCGGTGTAGTACCCGTATACCCCCGTCGGTACTCCGGGGTACACCTGCTGGCCTACAAGCACGCGGGTTGAGAACCAGCCTTCCTACCTGACCCTCGGCGGTAGGCCCGGTGTCCATAGGCGATGTTCCGGGATAGAACCCGTTCGCACAACAGTACTATGGGCCCGTGGCAGAACCCTTTGTGATGCGCCGGAGTTCTAACTGTTGTCCCAACAGGCACGCGGTGTTAGATCCCGGCCCCCCATCCTGACCCTCCAGGGTAGGCACGGTATCCCGACCTGATGCTCCGGGGTAGGCCTGGCGTCCCTTCCCGACGTTCTGGTGTAGTACCCGTAACCACGCCCGGTGCTCCAGCGTAATGCCAGGGTTCCCCCGTCAGTACTCCGGGGTAGTACCGGTACCCCCGCCCGGTGCTTCGAGGTAGTACCCGTATACCACCGTTGGTACTCCGGGGTACACCTGCTGTGCCTACAAGCACGCGGGTTGAGAACCAGCCGTCCTACCTGACCCTCGGCGGTAGGCCCGGTGTCCATAGGCGACGTTCCGGGATAGAACCCGTTCCCACAACAGTACTATGGGCCCGTGACAGAACCCTTTGTGATGCGCCGGAGTTCTAACTGTTGTCCCAACAGGCACACGGTGTTAGATCTCAGCCCCCCATCCTGACCCTCCAGGGTAGGCCCGGTATCCCGACCTGATGCTCCGAGGTAGGCCTGGCTTCCCTTCCCAAGGCTCTGGTGTAGTACCCGTAACCCCGCCCGGTGCTCCAGGGTAGTACCCATATACCCCCGTCGGTACTCCAGGGTACTACCGGTACCCCCGTTGGTACTCCGGTGTAGTACACGTATACCCCTGTCGGTACTCCGGGGTACACCTGCTGTCCCTACGGGCGCACGGGTTTAGACCCACCCTTCCTACTTGACCCTTCGCGTTAGGCCCGGTGTCCATAGGCGATGTTCCGGGTTAGAACATGTTCCCACAAGAGTACTATGGGCCAGTGGCAGAACCCTTTGTGATGCGCCGGAGTTCTAACTGTTGTTCCAACGGGCGCGCGGTGTTAGATCTCAGCCTCCCATCTTGACCCTCCAGGGTAGGCCCGGTATCCTTATCTGAAGCTCTAGGGTAGGCCTGGTGTCCCTTCCCGACGCTCTGGTGTAGTACCGGTAACCACGCCCGGTGCTCCAGCGTAATGCCAGGGTTCCCCCGTCAGTACTCCGGGGTAGTACCGGTACCCCCGCCCGGTGCTTCGAGGTAGTACCCGTATACCACAGTTGGTACTCCGGGGTACACCTGCTGTGCCTACAAGCACGCGGGTTGAGAACCAGCCGTCCTACCTGACCCTCGGCGGTAGGCCCGGTGTCCATAGGCGACGTTCCGGGATAGAACCCGTTCCCACAACAGTACTATGGGCCCGTGACAGAACCCTTTGTGATGCGCCGGAGTTCTAACTGTTGTCCCAACAGGAACACGGTGTTAGATCTCAGCCTCCCATCCTGACCCTGCAGGGTAGGCCCGGTATCCCGACCTGATGCTCCGGGGTAGGCCTGGCGTCCCTTCCCGACGCTCTGGTGTAGTACCCTTAACCCCGCCTGGTGCTCCAGGGTAGTACCCATATACCCCCGTCGGTACTCCAGGGTACTACCGGTACCCCCGTTGGTACTCCGGTGTAGTACACGTATACCCCTGTCGGTACTCCGGGGTACACCTGCTGTCCCTACGGGCGCACGGGTTTAGACCCACCCTTCCTACTTGACCCTTCGCGTTAGGCCCGGTGTCCATAGGCGATGTTCCGGGTTAGAACATGTTCCCACAACAGTACTATGGGCCAGTGGCAGAACCCTTTGTGATGCGCCGGAGTTCTAACTGTTGTTCCAACGGGCGCGCTGTGTTAGATCTCAGCCTCCCATCTTGACCCTCCAGGGTAGGCCCGGTATCCTTATCTGAAGCTCTAGGGTAGGCCTGGTGTCCCTTCCCGACGCTCTGGTGTAGTACCAGTAACCCCGCCCGGTGCTCCGAGGTAGTACCCGTATACCCCCGTCGGTACTCCGGAGCAGTAACGGTACCCCCGTTGGTGCTGCGGTGTAGTACCCGTATACCCCGTCGTTACTCCGGGGTACACCTGCTGGCCTACAAGCACGCGGGTTGAGAACCAGCCTTCCTACCTGACCCTCGGCGGTAGCCCCGGTGTCCATAGGCGATGTTCCGGGATAGAACCCGTTCCCACAACAGTACTATGGGCCCGTGGCAGAACCCTTTGTGATGCGCCGGAGTTCTAACTGTTGTCCCAACAGGCACGCGGTGTTAGATCCCGGCCCCCCATCCTGACCCTCCAGGGTAGGCACGGTATCCCGACCTGATGCTCCAGGGTAGGCCTGGCTTCCCTTCCCGACGCTCTGGTGTAGTACCGGTAACCACGCCCGGTGCTCCAGCGTAATGCCAGGGTTCCCCCGTCAGTACTCCGGGGTAGTACCGATACCCCCACCCGGTGCTTCGAGGTAGTACCCGTATACCACCGTTGGTACTCCGGGGTACACCTGCTGTGCCTACAAGCACGCGGGTTGAGAACCAGCCGTCCTACCTGACCCTTGGCGGTAGGCCCGGTGTCCATAGGCGACGTTCCGGGATAGAACCCGTTCCCACAACAGTACTATGGGCCCGTGACAGAACCCTTTGTGATGCGCCGGAGTTCTAACTGTTGTCCCAACAGGCACACGGTGTTAGATCTCAGCCCCCCATCCTGACCCTCCAGGGTAGGCCCGGTATCCCGACCTGATGCTCCGGGGTAGGCCTGGCGTCCCTTCCCGACGCTCTGGTGTAGTACCCGTAACCCCGCCCGGTGCTCCAGGGTAGTACCCATATACCCCCGTCGGTACTCCAGGGTACTACCGGTACCCCCGTTGGTACTCCGGTGTAGTACACGTATACCCCTGTCGGTACTCCGGGGTACACCTGCTGTCCCTACGGGCGCACGGGTTTAGACCCACCCTTCCTACTTGACCCTTCGCGTTAGGCCCGGTGTCCATAGGCGATGTTCCGGGATAGAACCCGTTCCCACAAGAGTACTATGGGCCAGTGGCAGAACCCTTTGTGATGCGCCGGAGTTCTAACTGTTGTTCCAACGGGCGCGCGGTGTTAGATCTCAGCCTCCCATCTTGACCCTCCAGGGTAGGCCCGGTATCCTTATCTGAAGCTCTAGGGTAGGCCTGGTGTCCCTTCCCGACGCTCTGGTGTAGTACCAGTAACCCCGCCCGGTGCTCCGAGGTAGTACCCGTATACCCCCGTCGGTACTCCGGAGCAGTAACGGTACCCCCGTTGGTGCTGCGGTCTAGTACCCGTATACCCCCGTCGGTACTCCGGGGTACACCTGCTGGCCTACAAGCACGCGGGTTGAGAACCAGCCTTCCTACCTGACCCTCGGCGGTAGGCCCGGTGTCCATAGGCGACGTTCCGGGATAGAACCCGTTCCCACACCAGTACTATGGGCCCGTGACAGAACCCTTTGTGATGCGCCGGAGTTCTAACTGTTGTCCCAACAGGCACACGGTGTTAGATCTCAGCCCCCCATCCTGACCCTCCAGGGTAGGCCCGGTATCCCGACCTGATGCTCCGGGGTAGGCCTGGCGTCCCTTCCCGACGCTCTGGTGTAGTACCCATAACCCCGCCCGGTGCTCCAGGGTAGTACCCATATACCCCCGTCGGTACTCCAGGGTACTACCGGTACCCCCGTTGGTACTCCGGTGTAGTACACGTATACCCCTGTCGGTACTCCGGGGTACACCTGCTGTCCCTACGGGCGCACGGGTTTAGACCCACCCTTCCTACTTGACCCTTCGCGTTAGGCCCGGTGTCCATAGGCGATGTTCCGGGTTAGAACATGTTCCCACAACAGTACTATGGGCCAGTGGCAGAACCCTTTGTGATGCGCCGGAGTTCTAACTGTTGTTCCAACGGGCGCGCGGTGTTAGATCTCAGCCTCCCATCTTGACCCTCCAGGGTAGGCCCGGTATCCTTATCTGAAGCTCTAGGGTAGGCCTGGTGTCCCTTCCCGACGCTCTGGTGTAGTACCAGTAACCCCGCCCGGTGCTCCGAGGTAGTACCCGTATACCCCCGTCGGTACTCCGGAGCAGTAACGGTACCCCCGTTGGTGCTGCGGTCTAGTACCCGTATACCCCCGTCGGTACTCCGGGGTACACCTGCTGGCCTACAAGCACGCGGGTTGAGAACCAGCCTTCCTACCTGACCCTCGGCGGTAGGCCCGGTGTCCATAGGCGACGTACCGGGATAGAACCCGTTCCCACACCAGTACTATGGGCCCGTGGCAGAACCCTTTGTGATGCGCCGGAGTTCTAACTGTTGTCCCAACAGGCACGCGGTGTTAGATCCCGGCCCCCCATCCTGACCCTCCAGGGTGAAGCCCGGTATCCCGACCTGATGCTCCGGGGTAGGCCTGGCTTCCCTTCCCGATGCTCTGGTGTAGTACCGGTAACCACGCCCGGTACTCCAGCGTAATGCCAGGGTTCCCCCGTCAGTACTCCGGGGTAGTACCGGTACCCCCGCCCGGTGCTTCGAGGTAGTACCCGTATACCACCGTTGGTACTCCGGGGTACACCTGCTGTGCCTACAAGCACGCGGGTTGAGAACCAGCCGTCCTACCTGACCCTCGGCGGTAGGCCCGGTGTCCATAGGCGACGTTCCGGGATAGAACCCGTTCCCACAACAGTACTATGGGCCCGTGACAGAACCCTTTGTGATGCGCCGGAGTTCTAACTGTTGTCCCAACAGGCACACGGTGTTAGATCTCAGCCCCCCATCCTGACCCTCCAGGGTAGGCCCGGTATCCCGACCTGATGCTCCGGGGTAGGCCTGGCGTCCCTTCCCGACGCTCTGGTGTAGTACCCATAACCCCGCCCGGTGCTCCAGGGTAGTACCCATATACCCCCGTCGGTACTCCAGGGTACTACCGGTACCCCCGTTGGTACTCCGGTGTAGTACCCGTATACCCCTGTCGGTACTCCGGGGTACACCTGCTGTCCCTACGGGCGCACGGGTTTAGACCCACCCTTCCTACTTGACCCTTCGCGTTAGGCCCGGTGTCCATAGGCGATGTTCCGGGTTAGAACATGTTCCCACAACAGTACTATGGGCCAGTGGCAGAACCCTTTGTGATGCGCCGGAGTTCTAACTGTTGTTCCAACGGGCGCGCGGTGTTAGATCTCAGCCTCCCATCTTGACCCTCCAGGGTAGGCCCGGTATCCTTATCTGAAGCTCTAGGGTAGGCCTGGTGTCCCTTCCCGACGCTCTGGTGTAGTACCAGTAACCCCGCCCGGTGCTCCGAGGTAGTACCCGTATACCCCCGTCGGTACTCAGGAGCAGTAACGGTACCCCCGTTAGTACTCCGGTGTAGTACCCGTATACCCCCGTCGGTACTCCGGGGTACACCTGCTGGCCTACAAGCACGCGGGTTGAGAACCAGCCTTCCTACCTGACCCTCGGCGGTAGGCCCGGTGTCCATAGGCGATGTTCCGGGATAGAACCCGTTCCCACAACAGTACTATGGGCCCGTGGCAGAACCTTTTGTGATGCGCCGGAGTTCTAACTGTTGTCCCAACAGGCACGCGGTGTTAGATCCTGGCCCCCCATCCTGACCCTCCAGGGTAGGCACGGTATCCCGACCTGATGCTCCGGGGTAGGCCTGGCGTCCCTTCCCGACGTTCTGGTGTAGTACCCGTAACCCCGCCCGGTGCTCCAGGGTAGTACCCATATACCCCCGTCGGTACTCCAGGGTACTACCGGTACCCCCGTTGGTACTCCGGTGTAGTACACGTATACCCCTGTCGGTACTCCGGGGTACACCTGCTGTCCCTACGGGCGCACGGGTTTAGACCCACCCTTCCTACTTGACCCTTCGCGTTAGGCCCGGTGTCCATAGGCGATGTTCCGGGTTAGAACATGTTCCCACAACAGTACTATGGGCCAGTGGCAGAACCCTTTGTGATGCGCCGGAGTTCTAACTGTTGTTCCAACGGGCGCGCGGTGTTAGATCTCAGCCTCCCATCTTGACCCTCCAGGGTAGGCCCGGTATCCTTATCTGAAGCTCTAGGGTAGGCCTGGTGTCCCTTCCCGACGCTCTGGTGTAGTACCAGTAACCCCGCCCGGTGCTCCGAGGTAGTACCCGTATACCCCCGTCGGTACTCCGGAGCAGTAACGGTACCCCCGTTGGTACTCCGGTGTAGTACCCGTATACCCCGTCGTTACTCTGGGGTACACCTGCTGGCCTACAAGCACGCTGGTTGAGAACCAGCCTTCCTACCTGACCCTCGGCGGTAGCCCCGGTGTCCATAGGCGATGTTCAGGGATAGAACCCGTTCCCACAGCAGTACTATGGGCCCGTGGCAGAACCCTTTGTGATGCGCCGGAGTTCTAACTGTTGTCCCAACAGGCACGCGGTGTTAGATCCCGGCCCCCCATCCTGACCCTCCAGGGTAGGCACGGTATCCCGACCTGATGCTCCAGGGTAGGCCTGGCTTCCCTTCCCGACGCTCTGGTGTAGTACCGGTAACCACGCCCGGTGCTCCAGCGTAATGCCAGGGTTCCCCCGTCAGTACTCCGGGGTAGTACCGGTACCCCCGCCCGGTGCTTCGAGGTAGTACCCGTATACCACCGTTGGTACTCCGGGGTACACCTGCTGTGCCTACAAGCATGCGGGTTGAGAACCAGCCGTCCTACCTGACCCTCGGCGGTAGGCCCGGTGTCCATAGGCGACGTTCCGGGATAGAACCCGTTCCCACAACAGTACTATGGGCCCGTGACAGAACCCTTTGTGATGCGCCGGAGTTCTAACTGTTGTCCCAACAGGAACACGGTGTTAGATCTCAGCCTCCCATCCTGACCCTGCAGGGTAGGCCCGGTATCCCGACCTGATGCTCCGGGGTAGGCCTGGCGTCCCTTCCCGACGCTCTGGTGTAGTACCCTTAACCCCGCCTGGTGCTCCAGGGTAGTACCCATATACCCCCGTCGGTACTCCAGGGTACTACCGGTACCCCCGTTGGTACTCCGGTGTAGTACACGTATACCCCTGTCGGTACTCCGGGGTACACCTGCTGTCCCTACGGGCGCACGGGTTTAGACCCACCCTTCCTACTTGACCCTTCGCGTTAGGCCCGGTGTCCATAGGCGATGTTCCGGGTTAGAACATGTTCCCACAACAGTACTATGGGCCAGTGGCAGAACCCTTTGTGATGCGCCGGAGTTCTAACTGTTGTTCCAACGGGCGCGCAGTGTTAGATCTCAGCCTCCCATCTTGACCCTCCAGGGTAGGCCCGGTATCCTTATCTGAAGCTCTAGGGTAGGCCTGGTGTCCCTTCCCGACGCTCTGGTGTAGTACCAGTAACCCCGCCCGGTGCTCCGAGGTAGTACCCGTATACCCCCGTCGGTACTCCGGAGCAGTAACGGTACCCCCGTTGGTACTCCGGTGTAGTACCCGTATACCCCGTCGTTACTCCGGGGTACACCTGCTGGCCTACAAGCACGCGGGTTGAGAACCAGCCTTCCTACCTGACCCTCGGCGGTAGCCCCGGTGTCCATAGGCGATGTTCCGGGATAGAACCCGTTCCCACAACAGTACTATGGGCCCGTGGCAGAACCCTTTGTGATGCGCTGGAGTTCTAACTGTTGTCCCAACAGGCACGCGGTGTTAGATCCCGGCCCCCCATCCTGACCCTCCAGGGTAGGCACGGTATCCCGACCTGATGCTCCAGGGTAGGCCTGGCTTCCCTTCCCGACGCTCTGGTGTAGTACCGGTAACCACGCCCGGTACTCCATCGTAATGCCAGGGTTCCCCCGTCAGTACTCCGGGGTAGTACCGGTACCCCCACCCGGTGCTTCGAGGTAGTACCCGTATACCACCGTTGGTACTCCGGGGTACACCTGCTGTGCCTACAAGCACGCGGGTTGAGAACCAGCCGTCCTACCTGACCCTTGGCGGTAGGCCCGGTGTCCATAGGCGACGTTCCGGGATAGAACCCGTTCCCACAACAGTACTATGGGCCCGTGACAGAACCCTTTGTGATGCGCCGGAGTTCTAACTGTTGTCCCAACAGGCACACGGTGTTAGATCTCAGCCCCCCATCCTGACCCTCCAGGGTAGGCCCGGTATCCCGACCTGATGCTCCGGGGTAGGCCTGGCGTCCCTTCCCGACGCTCTGGTGTAGTACCCGTAACCCCGCCCGGTGCTCCAGGGTAGTACCCATATACCCCCGTCGGTACTCCAGGGTACTACCGGTACCCCCGTTGGTACTCCGGTGTAGTACACGTATACCCCTGTCGGTACTCCGGGGTACACCTGCTGTCCCTACGGGCGCACGGGTTTAGACCCACCCTTCCTACTTGACCCTTCGCGTTAGGCCCGGTGTCCATAGGCGATGTTCCGGGATAGAACCCGTTCCCACAAGAGTACTATGGGCCAGTGGCAGAACCCTTTGTGATGCGCCGGAGTTCTAACTGTTGTTCCAACGGGCGCGCGGTGTTAGATCTCAGCCTCCCATCTTGACCCTCCAGGGTAGGCCCGGTATCCTTATCTGAAGCTCTAGGGTAGGCCTGGTGTCCCTTCCCGACGCTCTGGTGTAGTACCAGTAACCCCGCCCGGTGCTCCGAGGTAGTACCCGTATACCCCCGTCGGTACTCCGGAGCAGTAACGGTACCCCCGTTGGTACTCCGGTGTAGTACCCGTATACCCCGTCGTTACTCCGGGGTACACCTGCTGGCCTACAAGCACGCGGGTTGAGAACCAGCCTTCCTACCTGACCCTCGGCGGTAGGCCCGGTGTCCATAGGCGATGTTCCGGGATAGAACCCGTTCCCACAGCAGTACTATGGGCCCGTGGCAGAACCCTTTGTGATGCGCCGGAGTTCTAACTGTTGTCCCAACAGGCACGCGGTGTTAGATCCCGGCCCCCCATCCTGACCCTCCAGGGTAGGCCCGGTATCCCGACCTGATGCTCCAGGGTAGGCCTGGCTTCCCTTCCCGACGCTCTGGTGTAGTACCGGTAACCACGCCCGGTGCTCCAGCGTAATGCCAGGGTTCCCCCGTCAGTACTCCGGGGTAGTACCGGTACCCCCGCCCGGTGCTTCGAGGTAGTACCCGTATACCACAGTTGGTACTCCGGGGTACACCTGCTGTGCCTACAAGCACGCGGGTTGAGAACCAGCCGTCCTACCTGACCCTCGGCGGTAGGCCCGGTGTCCATAGGCGACGTTCCGGGATAGAACCCGTTCCCACAACAGTACTATGGGCCCGTGGCAGAACCCTTTGTGATGCGCCGGAGTTCTAACTGTTGTCCCAACAGGCACACGGTGTTAGATCTCAGCCTCCCATCCTGACCCTCCAGGGTAGGCCCGGTATCCCGACCTGATGCTCCGGGGTAGGCCTGGCGTCCCTTCCCGACGCTCTGGTGTAGTACCCGTAACCCCGCCCGGTGCTCCAGGGTAGTACCCATATACCCCCGTCGGTACTCCAGGGTACTACCGGTACCCCCGTTGGTACTCCGGTGTAGTACACGTATACCCCTGTCGGTACTCCGGGGTACACCTGCTGTCCCTACGGGCGCACGGGTTTAGACCCACCCTTCCTACTTGACCCTTCGCGTTAGGCCCGGTGTCCATAGGCGATGTTCCGGGTTAGAACATGTTCCCACAACAGTACTATGGGCCAGTGGCAGAACCCTTTGTGATGCACCGGAGTTCTAACTGTTGTTCCAACGGGCGCGCGGTGTTAGATCTCAGCCTCCCATCTTGACCCTCCAGGGTAGGCCCGGTATCCTTATCTGAAGCTCTAGGGTAGGCCTGGTGTCCCTTCCCGACGCTCTGGTGTAGTACCAGTAACCCCGCCCGGTGCTCCGAGGTAGTACCCGTATACCCCCGTCGGTACTCCGGAGCAGTAACGGTACCCCCGTTGGTGCTGCGGTCTAGTACCCGTATACCCCCGTCGGTACTCCGGGGTACACCTGCTGGCCTACAAGCACGCGGGTTGAGAACCAGCCTTCCTACCTGACCCTCGGCGGTAGGCCCGGTGTCCATAGGCGACGTACCGGGATAGAACCCGTTCCCACAGCAGTACTATGGGCCCGTGGCAGAACCCTTTGTGATGCGCCGGAGTTCTAACTGTTGTCCCAACAGGCACGCGGTGTTAGATCCCGGCCCCCCATCCTGACCCTCCAGGGTAGGCCCGGTATCCCGACCTGATGCTCCGGGGTAGGCCTGGCTTCCCTTCCCGACGCTCTGGTGTAGTACCGGTAACCACGCCCGGTACTCCAGCGTAATGCCAGGGTTCCCCCGTCAGTACTCCGGGGTAGTACCGGTACCCCCGCCCGGTGCTTCGAGGTAGTACCCGTATACCACCGTTGGTACTCCGGGGTACACCTGCTGTGCCTACAAGCACGCGGGTTGAGAACCAGCCGTCCTACCTGACCCTCGGCGGTAGGCCCGGTGTCCATAGGCGACGTTCCGGGATAGAACCCGTTCCCACAACAGTACTATGGGCCCGTGACAGAACCCTTTGTGATGCGCCGGTGTTCTAACTGTTGTCCCAACAGGCACACGGTGTTAGATCTCAGCCCCCCATCCTGAC
Source organism: Buteo buteo (assembly GCF_964188355.1). Taxonomy (NCBI): domain Eukaryota; kingdom Metazoa; phylum Chordata; class Aves; order Accipitriformes; family Accipitridae; genus Buteo; species Buteo buteo. The sequence goes on from NW_027439293.1 coordinate 29,629, forward strand.
CCTCCAGGGTAGGCCCGGTATCCCGACCTGATGCTCCGGGGTAGGCCTGGCGTCCCTTCCCGACGCTCTGGTGTAGTACCCGTAACCCCGCCCGGTGCTCCAGGGTAGTACCCATATACCCCCGTCGGTACTCCAGGGTACTACCGGTACCCCCGTTGGTACTCCGGTGTAGTACACGTATACCCCTGTCGGTACTCCGGGGTACACCTGCTGTCCCTACGGGCGCACGGGTTTAGACCCACCCTTCCTACTTGACCCTTCGCGTTAGGCCCGGTGTCCATAGGCGATGTTCCGGGTTAGAACATGTTCCCACAACAGTACTATGGGCCAGTGGCAGAACCCTTTGTGATGCGCCGGAGTTCTAACTGTTGTTCCAACGGGCGCGCGGTGTTAGATCTCAGCCTCCCATCTTGACCCTCCAGGGTAGGCCCGGTATCCTTATCTGAAGCTCTAGGGTAGGCCTGGTGTCCCTTCCCGACGCTCTGGTGTAGTACCAGTAACCCCGCCCGGTGCTCCGAGGTAGTACCCGTATACCCCCGTCGGTACTCCGGAGCAGTAACGGTACCCCCGTTGGTACTCCGGTGTAGTACCCGTATACCCCGTCGGTACTCCGGGGTACACCTGCTGGCCTACAAGCACGCGGGTTGAGAACCAGCCTTCCTACCTGACCCTCGGCGGTAGGCCCGGTGTCCATAGGCGATGTTCCGGGATAGAACCCGTTCCCACAACAGTACTATGGGCCCGTGGCAGAACCCTTTGTGATGCGCCGGAGTTCTAACTGTTGTCCCAACAGGCACGCGGTGTTAGATCCCGGCCCCCCATCCTGACCCTCCAGGGTAGGCACGGTATCCCGACCTGATGCTCCAGGGTAGGCCTGGCTTCCCTTCCCGACGCTCTGGTGTAGTACCGGTAACCACGCCCGGTGCTCCAGCGTAATGCCAGGGTTCCCCCGTCAGTACTCCGGGGTAGTACCGGTACCCCCGCCCGGTGCTTCGAGGTAGTACCCGTATACCACAGTTGGTACTCCGGGGTACACCTGCTGTGCCTACAAGCACGCGGGTTGAGAACCAGCCGTCCTACCTGACCCTCGGCGGTAGGCCCGGTGTCCATAGGCGACGTTCCGGGATAGAACCCGTTCCCACAACAGTACTATGGGCCCGTGGCAGAACCCTTTGTGATGCGCCGGAGTTCTAACTGTTGTCCCAACAGGCACACGGTGTTAGATCTCAGCCCCCCATCCTGACCCTCCAGGGTAGGCCCGGTATCCCGACCTGATGCTCCGGGGTAGGCCTGGCGTCCCTTCCCGACGCTCTGGTGTAGTACCCGTAACCCCGCCCGGTGCTCCAGGGTAGTACCCATATACCCCCGTCGGTACTCCAGGGTACTACCGGTACCCCCGTTGGTACTCCGGTGTAGTACCCGTATACCCCTGTCGGTACTCCGGGGTACACCTGCTGTCCCTACGGGCGCACGGGTTTAGACCCACCCTTCCTACTTGACCCTTCGCGTTAGGCCCGGTGTCCATAGGCGATGTTCCGGGTTAGAACATGTTCCCACAACAGTACTATGGGCCAGTGGCAGAACCCTTTGTGATGCGCCGGAGTTCTAACTGTTGTTCCAACGGGCGCGCGGTGTTAGATCTCAGCCTCCCATCTTGACCCTCCAGGGTAGGCCCGGTATCCTTATCTGAAGCTCTAGGGTAGGCCTGGTGTCCCTTCCCGACGCTCTGGTGTAGTACCAGTAACCCCGCCCGGTGCTCCGAGGTAGTACCCGTATACCCCCGTCGGTACTCCGGAGCAGTAACGGTACCCCCGTTGGTACTCCGGTGTAGTACCCGTATACCCCGTCGTTACTCCGGGGTACACCTGCTGGCCTACAAGCACGCGGGTTGAGAACCAGCCTTCCTACCTGACCCTCGGCGGTAGCCCCGGTGTCCATAGGCGATGTTCCGGGATAGAACCCGTTCCCACAACAGTACTATGGGCCCGTGGCAGAACCCTTTGTGATGCGCCGGAGTTCTAACTGTTGTCCCAACAGGCACGCGGTGTTAGATCCCGGCCCCCCATCCTGACCCTCCAGGGTAGGCCCGGTATCCCGACCTGATGCTCCAGGGTAGGCCTGGCTTCCCTTCCCGACGCTCTGGTGTAGTACCGGTAACCACGCCCGGTGCTCCAGCGTAATGCCAGGGTTCCCCCGTCAGTACTCCGGGGTAGTACCGGTACCCCCGCCCGGTGCTTCGAGGTAGTACCCGTATACCACAGTTGGTACTCCGGGGTACACCTGCTGTGCCTACAAGCACGCGGGTTGAGAACCAGCCGTCCTACCTGACCCTCGGCGGTAGGCCCGGTGTCCATAGGCGACGTTCCGGGATAGAACCCGTTCCCACAACAGTACTATGGGCCCGTGGCAGAACCCTTTGTGATGCGCCGGAGTTCTAACTGTTGTCCCAACAGGCACACGGTGTTAGATCTCAGCCTCCCATCCTGACCCTCCAGGGTAGGCCCGGTATCCCGACCTGATGCTCCGGGGTAGGCCTGGCGTCCCTTCCCGACGCTCTGGTGTAGTACCCGTAACCCCGCCCGGTGCTCCAGGGTAGTACCCATATACCCCCGTCGGTACTCCAGGGTACTACCGGTACCCCCGTTGGTACTCCGGTGTAGTACCCGTATACCCCTGTCGGTACTCCGGGGTACACCTGCTGTCCCTACGGGCGCACGGGTTTAGACCCACCCTTCCTACTTGACCCTTCGCGTTAGGCCCGGTGTCCATAGGCGATGTTCCGGGTTAGAACATGTTCCCACAACAGTACTATGGGCCAGTGGCAGAACCCTTTGTGATGCACCGGAGTTCTAACTGTTGTTCCAACGGGCGCGCGGTGTTAGATCTCAGCCTCCCATCTTGACCCTCCAGGGTAGGCCCGGTATCCTTATCTGAAGCTCTAGGGTAGGCCTGGTGTCCCTTCCCGACGCTCTGGTGTAGTACCAGTAACCCCGCCCGGTGCTCCGAGGTAGTACCCGTATACCCCCGTCGGTACTCCGGAGCAGTAACGGTACCCCCGTTGGTGCTGCGGTCTAGTACCCGTATACCCCCGTCGGTACTCCGGGGTACACCTGCTGGCCTACAAGCACGCGGGTTGAGAACCAGCCTTCCTACCTGACCCTCGGCGGTAGGCCCGGTGTCCATAGGCGACGTACCGGGATAGAACCCGTTCCCACACCAGTACTATGGGCCCGTGGCAGAACCCTTTGTGATGCGCCGGAGTTCTAACTGTTGTCCCAACAGGCACGCGGTGTTAGATCCCGGCCCCCCATCCTGACCCTCCAGGGTGAGCCCGGTATCCCGACCTGATGCTCCGGGGTAGGCCTGGCTTCCCTTCCCGATGCTCTGGTGTAGTACCGGTAACCACGCCCGGTACTCCAGTGTAATGCCAGGGTTCCCCCGTCAGTACTCCGGGGTAGTACCGGTACCCCCGCCCGGTGCTTCGAGGTAGTACCCGTATACCACCGTTGGTACTCCGGGGTACACCTGCTGTGCCTACAAGCACGCGGGTTGAGAACCAGCCGTCCTACCTGACCCTTGGCGGTAGGCCCGGTGTCCATAGGCGACGTTCCGGGATAGAACCCGTTCCCACAACAGTACTATGGGCCCGTGACAGAACCCTTTGTGATGCGCCGGAGTTCTAACTGTTGTCCCAACAGGAACACGGTGTTAGATCTCAGCCTCCCATCCTGACCCTGCAGGGTAGGCCCGGTATCCCGACCTGATGCTCCGGGGTAGGCCTGGCGTCCCTTCCCGACGCTCTGGTGTAGTACCCTTAACCCCGCCTGGTGCTCCAGGGTAGTACCCATATACCCCCGTCGGTACTCCAGGGTACTACCGGTACCCCCGTTGGTACTCCGGTGTAGTACACGTATACCCCTGTCGGTACTCCGGGGTACACCTGCTGTCCCTACGGGCGCACGGGTTTAGACCCACCCTTCCTACTTGACCCTTCGCGTTAGGCCCGGTGTCCATAGGCGATGTTCCGGGTTAGAACATGTTCCCACAAGAGTACTATGGGCCAGTGGCAGAACCCTTTGTGATGCGCCGGAGTTCTAACTGTTGTTCCAACGGGCGCGCGGTGTTAGATCTCAGCCTCCCATCTTGACCCTCCAGGGTAGGCCCGGTATCCTTATCTGAAGCTCTAGGGTAGGCCTGGTGTCCCTTCCCGACGCTCTGGTGTAGTACCAGTAACCCCGCCCGGTGCTCCGAGGTAGTACCCGTATACCCCCGTCGGTACTCCGGAGCAGTAACGGTACCCCCGTTGGTACTCCGGTGTAGTACCCGTATACCCCGTCGTTACTCCGGGGTACACCTGCTGGCCTACAAGCACGCGGGTTGAGAACCAGCCTTCCTACCTGACCCTCGGCGGTAGGCCCGGTGTCCATAGGCGACGTACCGGGATAGAACCCGTTCCCACACCAGTACTATGGGCCCGTGGCAGAACCCTTTGTGATGCGCCGGAGTTCTAACTGTTGTCCCAACAGGCACGCGGTGTTAGATCCCGGCCCCCCATCCTGACCCTCCAGGGTAGGCCCGGTATCCCGACCTGATGCTCCGGGGTAGGCCTGGCTTCCCTTCCCGATGCTCTGGTGTAGTACCGGTAACCACGCCCGGTACTCCAGCGTAATGCCAGGGTTCCCCCGTCAGTACTCCGGGGTAGTACCGGTACCCCCGCCCGGTGCTTCGAGGTAGTACCCGTATACCACCGTTGGTACTCCGGGGTACACCTGCTGTGCCTACAAGCACGCGGGTTGAGAACCAGCCGTCCTACCTGACCCTCGGCGGTAGGCCCGGTGTCCATAGGCGACGTTCCGGGATAGAACCCGTTCCCACAACAGTACTATGGGCCCGTGACAGAACCCTTTGTGATGCGCCGGTGTTCTAACTGTTGTCCCAACAGGCACACGGTGTTAGATCTCAGCCCCCCATCCTGACCCTCCAGGGTAGGCCCGGTATCCCGACCTGATGCTCCGGGGTAGGCCTGGCGTCCCTTCCCGACGCTCTGGTGTAGTACCCGTAACCCCGCCCGGTGCTCCAGGGTAGTACCCATATACCCCCGTCGGTACTCCAGGGTACTACCGGTACCCCCGTTGGTACTCCGGTGTAGTACCCGTATACCCCTGTCGGTACTCCGGGGTACACCTGCTGTCCCTACGGGCGCACGGGTTTAGACCCACCCTTCCTACTTGACCCTTCGCGTTAGGCCCGGTGTCCATAGGCGATGTTCCGGGTTAGAACATGTTCCCACAACAGTACTATGGGCCAGTGGCAGAACCCTTTGTGATGCGCCGGAGTTCTAACTGTTGTTCCAACGGGCGCGCGGTGTTAGATCTCAGCCTCCCATCTTGACCCTCCAGGGTAGGCCCGGTATCCTTATCTGAAGCTCTAGGGTAGGCCTGGTGTCCCTTCCCGACGCTCTGGTGTAGTACCAGTAACCCCGCCCGGTGCTCCGAGGTAGTACCCGTATACCCCCGTCGGTACTCCGGAGCAGTAACGGTACCCCCGTTGGTACTCCGGTGTAGTACCCGTATACCCCGTCGGTACTCCGGGGTACACCTGCTGGCCTACAAGCACGCGGGTTGAGAACCAGCCTTCCTACCTGACCCTCGGCGGTAGGCCCGGTGTCCATAGGCGATGTTCCGGGATAGAACCCGTTCCCACAACAGTACTATGGGCCCGTGGCAGAACCCTTTGTGATGCGCCGGAGTTCTAACTGTTGTCCCAACAGGCACGCGGTGTTAGATCCCGGCCCCCCATCCTGACCCTCCAGGGTAGGCACGGTATCCCGACCTGATGCTCCAGGGTAGGCCTGGCTTCCCTTCCCGACGCTCTGGTGTAGTACCGGTAACCACGCCCGGTGCTCCAGCGTAATGCCAGGGTTCCCCCGTCAGTACTCCGGGGTAGTACCGGTACCCCCGCCCGGTGCTTCGAGGTAGTACCCGTATACCACCGTTGGTACTCCGGGGTACACCTGCTGTGCCTACAAGCACGCGGGTTGAGAACCAGCCGTCCTACCTGACCCTCGGCGGTAGGCCCGGTGTCCATAGGCGACGTTCCGGGATAGAACCCGTTCCCACAACAGTACTATGGGCCCGTGGCAGAACCCTTTGTGATGCGCCGGAGTTCTAACTGTTGTCCCAACAGGCACACGGTGTTAGATCTCAGCCCCCCATCCTGACCCTCCAGGGTAGGCCCGGTATCCCGACCTGATGCTCCGGGGTAGGCCTGGCGTCCCTTCCCGACGCTCTGGTGTAGTACCCGTAACCCCGCCCGGTGCTCCAGGGTAGTACCCATATACCCCCGTCGGTACTCCAGGGTACTACCGGTACCCCCGTTGGTACTCCGGTGTAGTACACGTATACCCCTGTCGGTACTCCGGGGTACACCTGCTGTCCCTACGGGCGCACGGGTTTAGACCCACCCTTCCTACTTGACCCTTCGCGTTAGGCCCGGTGTCCATAGGCGATGTTCCGGGTTAGAACATGTTCCCACAACAGTACTATGGGCCAGTGGCAGAACCCTTTGTGATGCGCCGGAGTTCTAACTGTTGTTCCAACGGGCGCGCGGTGTTAGATCTCAGCCTCCCATCTTGACCCTCCAGGGTAGGCCCGGTATCCTTATCTGAAGCTCTAGGGTAGGCCTGGTGTCCCTTCCCGACGCTCTGGTGTAGTACCAGTAACCCCGCCCGGTGCTCCGAGGTAGTACCCGTATACCCCCGTCGGTACTCCGGAGCAGTAACGGTACCCCCGTTGGTACTCCGGTGTAGTACCCGTATACCCCGTCGTTACTCCGGGGTACACCTGCTGGCCTACAAGCACGCGGGTTGAGAACCAGCCTTCCTACCTGACCCTCGGCGGTAGCCCCGGTGTCCATAGGCGATGTTCCGGGATAGAACCCGTTCCCACAACAGTACTATGGGCCCGTGGCAGAACCCTTTGTGATGCGCCGGAGTTCTAACTGTTGTCCCAACAGGCACGCGGTGTTAGATCCCGGCCCCCCATCCTGACCCTCCAGGGTAGGCCCGGTATCCCGACCTGATGCTCCAGGGTAGGCCTGGCTTCCCTTCCCGACGCTCTGGTGTAGTACCGGTAACCACGCCCGGTGCTCCAGCGTAATGCCAGGGTTCCCCCGTCAGTACTCCGGGGTAGTACCGGTACCCCCGCCCGGTGCTTCGAGGTAGTACCCGTATACCACAGTTGGTACTCCGGGGTACACCTGCTGTGCCTACAAGCACGCGGGTTGAGAACCAGCCGTCCTACCTGACCCTCGGCGGTAGGCCCGGTGTCCATAGGCGACGTTCCGGGATAGAACCCGTTCCCACAACAGTACTATGGGCCCGTGGCAGAACCCTTTGTGATGCGCCGGAGTTCTAACTGTTGTCCCAACAGGCACACGGTGTTAGATCTCAGCCTCCCATCCTGACCCTCCAGGGTAGGCCCGGTATCCCGACCTGATGCTCCGGGGTAGGCCTGGCGTCCCTTCCCGACGCTCTGGTGTAGTACCCGTAACCCCGCCCGGTGCTCCAGGGTAGTACCCATATACCCCCGTCGGTACTCCAGGGTACTACCGGTACCCCCGTTGGTACTCCGGTGTAGTACCCGTATACCCCTGTCGGTACTCCGGGGTACACCTGCTGTCCCTACGGGCGCACGGGTTTAGACCCACCCTTCCTACTTGACCCTTCGCGTTAGGCCCGGTGTCCATAGGCGATGTTCCGGGTTAGAACATGTTCCCACAACAGTACTATGGGCCAGTGGCAGAACCCTTTGTGATGCACCGGAGTTCTAACTGTTGTTCCAACGGGCGCGCGGTGTTAGATCTCAGCCTCCCATCTTGACCCTCCAGGGTAGGCCCGGTATCCTTATCTGAAGCTCTAGGGTAGGCCTGGTGTCCCTTCCCGACGCTCTGGTGTAGTACCAGTAACCCCGCCCGGTGCTCCGAGGTAGTACCCGTATACCCCCGTCGGTACTCCGGAGCAGTAACGGTACCCCCGTTGGTGCTGCGGTCTAGTACCCGTATACCCCCGTCGGTACTCCGGGGTACACCTGCTGGCCTACAAGCACGCGGGTTGAGAACCAGCCTTCCTACCTGACCCTCGGCGGTAGGCCCGGTGTCCATAGGCGATGTTCCGGGATAGAACCCGTTCCCACAGCAGTACTATGGGCCCGTGGCAGAACCCTTTGTGATGCGCCGGAGTTCTAACTGTTGTCCCAACAGGCACGCGGTGTTAGATCCCGGCCCCCCATCCTGACCCTCCAGGGTAGGCCCGGTATCCCGACCTGATGCTCCGGGGTAGGCCTGGCTTCCCTTCCCGACGCTCTGGTGTAGTACCGGTAACCACGCCCGGTGCTCCAGCGTAATGCCAGGGTTCCCCCGTCAGTACTCCGGGGTAGTACCGGTACCCCCGCCCGGTGCTTCGAGGTAGTACCCGTATACCACCGTTGGTACTCCGGGGTACACCTGCTGTGCCTACAAGCACGCGGGTTGAGAACCAGCCGTCCTACCTGACCCTCGGCGGTAGGCCCGGTGTCCATAGGCGACGTTCCGGGATAGAACCCGTTCCCACAACAGTACTATGGGCCCGTGACAGAACCCTTTGTGATGCGCCGGTGTTCTAACTGTTGTCCCAACAGGCACACGGTGTTAGATCTCAGCCCCCCATCCTGACCCTGCAGGGTAGGCCCGGTATCCCGACCTGATGCTCCGGGGTAGGCCTGGCGTCCCTTCCCGACGCTCTGGTGTAGTACCCGTAACCCCGCCCGGTGCTCCAGGGTAGTACCCATATACCCCCGTCGGTACTCCAGGGTACTACCGGTACCCCCGTTGGTACTCCGGTGTAGTACCCGTATACCCCTGTCGGTACTCCGGGGTACACCTGCTGTCCCTACGGGCGCACGGGTTTAGACCCACCCTTCCTACTTGACCCTTCGCGTTAGGCCCGGTGTCCATAGGCGATGTTCCGGGTTAGAACATGTTCCCACAACAGTACTATGGGCCAGTGGCAGAACCCTTTGTGATGCGCCGGAGTTCTAACTGTTGTTCCAACGGGCGCGCGGTGTTAGATCTCAGCCTCCCATCTTGACCCTCCAGGGTAGGCCCGGTATCCTTATCTGAAGCTCTAGGGTAGGCCTGGTGTCCCTTCCCGACGCTCTGGTGTAGTACCAGTAACCCCGCCCGGTGCTCCGAGGTAGTACCCGTATACCCCCGTCGGTACTCCGGAGCAGTAACGGTACCCCCGTTGGTACTCCGGTGTAGTACCCGTATACCCCGTCGGTACTCCGGGGTACACCTGCTGGCCTACAAGCACGCGGGTTGAGAACCAGCCTTCCTACCTGACCCTCGGCGGTAGGCCCGGTGTCCATAGGCGATGTTCCGGGATAGAACCCGTTCCCACAACAGTACTATGGGCCCGTGGCAGAACCCTTTGTGATGCGCCGGAGTTCTAACTGTTGTCCCAACAGGCACGCGGTGTTAGATCCCGGCCCCCCATCCTGACCCTCCAGGGTAGGCACGGTATCCCGACCTGATGCTCCAGGGTAGGCCTGGCTTCCCTTCCCGACGCTCTGGTGTAGTACCGGTAACCACGCCCGGTGCTCCAGCGTAATGCCAGGGTTCCCCCGTCAGTACTCCGGGGTAGTACCGGTACCCCCGCCCGGTGCTTCGAGGTAGTACCCGTATACCACCGTTGGTACTCCGGGGTACACCTGCTGTGCCTACAAGCACGCGGGTTGAGAACCAGCCGTCCTACCTGACCCTCGGCGGTAGGCCCGGTGTCCATAGGCGACGTTCCGGGATAGAACCCGTTCCCACAACAGTACTATGGGCCCGTGGCAGAACCCTTTGTGATGCGCCGGAGTTCTAACTGTTGTCCCAACAGGCACACGGTGTTAGATCTCAGCCCCCCATCCTGACCCTCCAGGGTAGGCCCGGTATCCCGACCTGATGCTCCGGGGTAGGCCTGGCGTCCCTTCCCGACGCTCTGGTGTAGTACCCGTAACCCCGCCCGGTGCTCCAGGGTAGTACCCATATACCCCCGTCGGTACTCCAGGGTACTACCGGTACCCCCGTTGGTACTCCGGTGTAGTACACGTATACCCCTGTCGGTACTCCGGGGTACACCTGCTGTCCCTACGGGCGCACGGGTTTAGACCCACCCTTCCTACTTGACCCTTCGCGTTAGGCCCGGTGTCCATAGGCGATGTTCCGGGTTAGAACATGTTCCCACAACAGTACTATGGGCCAGTGGCAGAACCCTTTGTGATGCGCCGGAGTTCTAACTGTTGTTCCAACGGGCGCGCGGTGTTAGATCTCAGCCTCCCATCTTGACCCTCCAGGGTAGGCCCGGTATCCTTATCTGAAGCTCTAGGGTAGGCCTGGTGTCCCTTCCCGACGCTCTGGTGTAGTACCAGTAACCCCGCCCGGTGCTCCGAGGTAGTACCCGTATACCCCCGTCGGTACTCCGGAGCAGTAACGGTACCCCCGTTGGTACTCCGGTGTAGTACCCGTATACCCCGTCGTTACTCCGGGGTACACCTGCTGGCCTACAAGCACGCGGGTTGAGAACCAGCCTTCCTACCTGACCCTCGGCGGTAGCCCCGGTGTCCATAGGCGATGTTCCGGGATAGAACCCGTTCCCACAACAGTACTATGGGCCCGTGGCAGAACCCTTTGTGATGCGCCGGAGTTCTAACTGTTGTCCCAACAGGCACGCGGTGTTAGATCCCGGCCCCCCATCCTGACCCTCCAGGGTAGGCCCGGTATCCCGACCTGATGCTCCAGGGTAGGCCTGGCTTCCCTTCCCGACGCTCTGGTGTAGTACCGGTAACCACGCCCGGTGCTCCAGCGTAATGCCAGGGTTCCCCCGTCAGTACTCCGGGGTAGTACCGGTACCCCCGCCCGGTGCTTCGAGGTAGTACCCGTATACCACAGTTGGTACTCCGGGGTACACCTGCTGTGCCTACAAGCACGCGGGTTGAGAACCAGCCGTCCTACCTGACCCTCGGCGGTAGGCCCGGTGTCCATAGGCGACGTTCCGGGATAGAACCCGTTCCCACAACAGTACTATGGGCCCGTGGCAGAACCCTTTGTGATGCGCCGGAGTTCTAACTGTTGTCCCAACAGGCACGCGGTGTTAGATCCCGGCCCCCCATCCTGACCCTCCAGGGTAGGCCCGGTATCCCGACCTGATGCTCCAGGGTAGGCCTGGCTTCCCTTCCCGACGCTCTGGTGTAGTACCGGTAACCACGCCCGGTGCTCCAGCGTAATGCCAGGGTTCCCCCGTCAGTACTCCGGGGTAGTACCGGTACCCCCGCCCGGTGCTTCGAGGTAGTACCCGTATACCACAGTTGGTACTCCGGGGTACACCTGCTGTGCCTACAAGCACGCGGGTTGAGAACCAGCCGTCCTACCTGACCCTCGGCGGTAGGCCCGGTGTCCATAGGCGACGTTCCGGGATAGAACCCGTTCCCACAACAGTACTATGGGCCCGTGGCAGAACCCTTTGTGATGCGCCGGAGTTCTAACTGTTGTCCCAACAGGCACACGGTGTTAGATCTCAGCCTCCCATCCTGACCCTCCAGGGTAGGCCCGGTATCCCGACCTGATGCTCCGGGGTAGGCCTGGCGTCCCTTCCCGACGCTCTGGTGTAGTACCCGTAACCCCGCCCGGTGCTCCAGGGTAGTACCCATATACCCCCGTCGGTACTCCAGGGTACTACCGGTACCCCCGTTGGTACTCCGGTGTAGTACCCGTATACCCCTGTCGGTACTCCGGGGTACACCTGCTGTCCCTACGGGCGCACGGGTTTAGACCCACCCTTCCTACTTGACCCTTCGCGTTAGGCCCGGTGTCCATAGGCGATGTTCCGGGTTAGAACATGTTCCCACAACAGTACTATGGGCCAGTGGCAGAACCCTTTGTGATGCACCGGAGTTCTAACTGTTGTTCCAACGGGCGCGCGGTGTTAGATCTCAGCCTCCCATCTTGACCCTCCAGGGTAGGCCCGGTATCCTTATCTGAAGCTCTAGGGTAGGCCTGGTGTCCCTTCCCGACGCTCTGGTGTAGTACCAGTAACCCCGCCCGGTGCTCCGAGGTAGTACCCGTATACCCCCGTCGGTACTCCGGAGCAGTAACGGTACCCCCGTTGGTGCTGCGGTCTAGTACCCGTATACCCCCGTCGGTACTCCGGGGTACACCTGCTGGCCTACAAGCACGCGGGTTGAGAACCAGCCTTCCTACCTGACCCTCGGCGGTAGGCCCGGTGTCCATAGGCGATGTTCCGGGATAGAACCCGTTCCCACAGCAGTACTATGGGCCCGTGGCAGAACCCTTTGTGATGCGCCGGAGTTCTAACTGTTGTCCCAACAGGCACGCGGTGTTAGATCCCGGCCCCCCATCCTGACCCTCCAGGGTAGGCCCGGTATCCCGACCTGATGCTCCGGGGTAGGCCTGGCTTCCCTTCCCGACGCTCTGGTGTAGTACCGGTAACCACGCCCGGTGCTCCAGCGTAATGCCAGGGTTCCCCCGTCAGTACTCCGGGGTAGTACCGGTACCCCCGCCCGGTGCTTCGAGGTAGTACCCGTATACCACCGTTGGTACTCCGGGGTACACCTGCTGTGCCTACAAGCACGCGGGTTGAGAACCAGCCGTCCTACCTGACCCTCGGCGGTAGGCCCGGTGTCCATAGGCGACGTTCCGGGATAGAACCCGTTCCCACAACAGTACTATGGGCCCGTGACAGAACCCTTTGTGATGCGCCGGTGTTCTAACTGTTGTCCCAACAGGCACACGGTGTTAGATCTCAGCCCCCCATCCTGACCCTGCAGGGTAGGCCCGGTATCCCGACCTGATGCTCCGGGGTAGGCCTGGCGTCCCTTCCCGACGCTCTGGTGTAGTACCCGTAACCCCGCCCGGTGCTCCAGGGTAGTACCCATATACCCCCGTCGGTACTCCAGGGTACTACCGGTACCCCCGTTGGTACTCCGGTGTAGTACCCGTATACCCCTGTCGGTACTCCGGGGTACACCTGCTGTCCCTACGGGCGCACGGGTTTAGACCCACCCTTCCTACTTGACCCTTCGCGTTAGGCCCGGTGTCCATAGGCGATGTTCCGGGTTAGAACATGTTCCCACAACAGTACTATGGGCCAGTGGCAGAACCCTTTGTGATGCGCCGGAGTTCTAACTGTTGTTCCAACGGGCGCGCGGTGTTAGATCTCAGCCTCCCATCTTGACCCTCCAGGGTAGGCCCGGTATCCTTATCTGAAGCTCTAGGGTAGGCCTGGTGTCCCTTCCCGACGCTCTGGTGTAGTACCAGTAACCCCGCCCGGTGCTCCGAGGTAGTACCCGTATACCCCCGTCGGTACTCCGGAGCAGTAACGGTACCCCCGTTGGTACTCCGGTGTAGTACCCGTATACCCCGTCGGTACTCCGGGGTACACCTGCTGGCCTACAAGCACGCGGGTTGAGAACCAGCCTTCCTACCTGACCCTCGGCGGTAGGCCCGGTGTCCATAGGCGATGTTCCGGGATAGAACCCGTTCCCACAACAGTACTATGGGCCCGTGGCAGAACCCTTTGTGATGCGCCGGAGTTCTAACTGTTGTCCCAACAGGCACGCGGTGTTAGATCCCGGCCCCCCATCCTGACCCTCCAGGGTAGGCACGGTATCCCGACCTGATGCTCCAGGGTAGGCCTGGCTTCCCTTCCCGACGCTCTGGTGTAGTACCGGTAACCACGCCCGGTGCTCCAGCGTAATGCCAGGGTTCCCCCGTCAGTACTCCGGGGTAGTACCGGTACCCCCGCCCGGTGCTTCGAGGTAGTACCCGTATACCACCGTTGGTACTCCGGGGTACACCTGCTGTGCCTACAAGCACGCGGGTTGAGAACCAGCCGTCCTACCTGACCCTCGGCGGTAGGCCCGGTGTCCATAGGCGACGTTCCGGGATAGAACCCGTTCCCACAACAGTACTATGGGCCCGTGGCAGAACCCTTTGTGATGCGCCGGAGTTCTAACTGTTGTCCCAACAGGCACACGGTGTTAGATCTCAGCCCCCCATCCTGACCCTCCAGGGTAGGCCCGGTATCCCGACCTGATGCTCCGGGGTAGGCCTGGCGTCCCTTCCCGACGCTCTGGTGTAGTACCCGTAACCCCGCCCGGTGCTCCAGGGTAGTACCCATATACCCCCGTCGGTACTCCAGGGTACTACCGGTACCCCCGTTGGTACTCCGGTGTAGTACACGTATACCCCTGTCGGTACTCCGGGGTACACCTGCTGTCCCTACGGGCGCACGGGTTTAGACCCACCCTTCCTACTTGACCCTTCGCGTTAGGCCCGGTGTCCATAGGCGATGTTCCGGGTTAGAACATGTTCCCACAACAGTACTATGGGCCAGTGGCAGAACCCTTTGTGATGCGCCGGAGTTCTAACTGTTGTTCCAACGGGCGCGCGGTGTTAGATCTCAGCCTCCCATCTTGACCCTCCAGGGTAGGCCCGGTATCCTTATCTGAAGCTCTAGGGTAGGCCTGGTGTCCCTTCCCGACGCTCTGGTGTAGTACCAGTAACCCCGCCCGGTGCTCCGAGGTAGTACCCGTATACCCCCGTCGGTACTCCGGAGCAGTAACGGTACCCCCGTTGGTACTCCGGTGTAGTACCCGTATACCCCGTCGTTACTCCGGGGTACACCTGCTGGCCTACAAGCACGCGGGTTGAGAACCAGCCTTCCTACCTGACCCTCGGCGGTAGCCCCGGTGTCCATAGGCGATGTTCCGGGATAGAACCCGTTCCCACAACAGTACTATGGGCCCGTGGCAGAACCCTTTGTGATGCGCCGGAGTTCTAACTGTTGTCCCAACAGGCACGCGGTGTTAGATCCCGGCCCCCCATCCTGACCCTCCAGGGTAGGCCCGGTATCCCGACCTGATGCTCCAGGGTAGGCCTGGCTTCCCTTCCCGACGCTCTGGTGTAGTACCGGTAACCACGCCCGGTGCTCCAGCGTAATGCCAGGGTTCCCCCGTCAGTACTCCGGGGTAGTACCGGTACCCCCGCCCGGTGCTTCGAGGTAGTACCCGTATACCACAGTTGGTACTCCGGGGTACACCTGCTGTGCCTACAAGCACGCGGGTTGAGAACCAGCCGTCCTACCTGACCCTCGGCGGTAGGCCCGGTGTCCATAGGCGACGTTCCGGGATAGAACCCGTTCCCACAACAGTACTATGGGCCCGTGGCAGAACCCTTTGTGATGCGCCGGAGTTCTAACTGTTGTCCCAACAGGCACACGGTGTTAGATCTCAGCCTCCCATCCTGACCCTCCAGGGTAGGCCCGGTATCCCGACCTGATGCTCCGGGGTAGGCCTGGCGTCCCTTCCCGACGCTCTGGTGTAGTACCCGTAACCCCGCCCGGTGCTCCAGGGTAGTACCCATATACCCCCGTCGGTACTCCAGGGTACTACCGGTACCCCCGTTGGTACTCCGGTGTAGTACCCGTATACCCCTGTCGGTACTCCGGGGTACACCTGCTGTCCCTACGGGCGCACGGGTTTAGACCCACCCTTCCTACTTGACCCTTCGCGTTAGGCCCGGTGTCCATAGGCGATGTTCCGGGTTAGAACATGTTCCCACAACAGTACTATGGGCCAGTGGCAGAACCCTTTGTGATGCACCGGAGTTCTAACTGTTGTTCCAACGGGCGCGCGGTGTTAGATCTCAGCCTCCCATCTTGACCCTCCAGGGTAGGCCCGGTATCCTTATCTGAAGCTCTAGGGTAGGCCTGGTGTCCCTTCCCGACGCTCTGGTGTAGTACCAGTAACCCCGCCCGGTGCTCCGAGGTAGTACCCGTATACCCCCGTCGGTACTCCGGAGCAGTAACGGTACCCCCGTTGGTGCTGCGGTCTAGTACCCGTATACCCCCGTCGGTACTCCGGGGTACACCTGCTGGCCTACAAGCACGCGGGTTGAGAACCAGCCTTCCTACCTGACCCTCGGCGGTAGGCCCGGTGTCCATAGGCGACGTACCGGGATAGAACCCGTTCCCACACCAGTACTATGGGCCCGTGGCAGAACCCTTTGTGATGCGCCGGAGTTCTAACTGTTGTCCCAACAGGCACGCGGTGTTAGATCCCGGCCCCCCATCCTGACCCTCCAGGGTGAGCCCGGTATCCCGACCTGATGCTCCGGGGTAGGCCTGGCTTCCCTTCCCGATGCTCTGGTGTAGTACCGGTAACCACGCCCGGTACTCCAGCGTAATGCCAGGGTTCCCCCGTCAGTACTCCGGGGTAGTACCGGTACCCCCGCCCGGTGCTTCGAGGTAGTACCCGTATACCACCGTTGGTACTCCGGGGTACACCTGCTGTGCCTACAAGCACGCGGGTTGAGAACCAGCCGTCCTACCTGACCCTTGGCGGTAGGCCCGGTGTCCATAGGCGACGTTCCGGGATAGAACCCGTTCCCACAACAGTACTATGGGCCCGTGACAGAACCCTTTGTGATGCGCCGGAGTTCTAACTGTTGTCCCAACAGGAACACGGTGTTAGATCTCAGCCTCCCATCCTGACCCTGCAGGGTAGGCCCGGTATCCCGACCTGATGCTCCGGGGTAGGCCTGGCGTCCCTTCCCGACGCTCTGGTGTAGTACCCTTAACCCCGCCTGGTGCTCCAGGGTAGTACCCATATACCCCCGTCGGTACTCCAGGGTACTACCGGTACCCCCGTTGGTACTCCGGTGTAGTACCCGTATACCCCTGTCGGTACTCCGGGGTACACCTGCTGTCCCTACGGGCGCACGGGTTTAGACCCACCCTTCCTACTTGACCCTTCGCGTTAGGCCCGGTGTCCATAGGCGATGTTCCGGGTTAGAACATGTTCCCACAACAGTACTATGGGCCAGTGGCAGAACCCTTTGTGATGCGCCGGAGTTCTAACTGTTGTTCCAACGGGCGCGCGGTGTTAGATCTCAGCCTCCCATCTTGACCCTCCAGGGTAGGCCCGGTATCCTTATCTGAAGCTCTAGGGTAGGCCTGGTGTCCCTTCCCGACGCTCTGGTGTAGTACCAGTAACCCCGCCCGGTGCTCCGAGGTAGTACCCGTATACCCCCGTCGGTACTCCGGAGCAGTAACGGTACCCCCGTTGGTACTCCGGTGTAGTACCCGTATACCCCGTCGTTACTCCGGGGTACACCTGCTGGCCTACAAGCACGCGGGTTGAGAACCAGCCTTCCTACCTGACCCTCGGCGGTAGGCCCGGTGTCCATAGGCGATGTTCCGGGATAGAACCCGTTCCCACAGCAGTACTATGGGCCCGTGGCAGAACCCTTTGTGATGCGCCGGAGTTCTAACTGTTGTCCCAACAGGCACGCGGTGTTAGATCCCGGCCCCCCATCCTGACCCTCCAGGGTAGGCCCGGTATCCCGACCTGATGCTCCAGGGTAGGCCTGGCTTCCCTTCCCGACGCTCTGGTGTAGTACCGGTAACCACGCCCGGTGCTCCAGCGTAATGCCAGGGTTCCCCCGTCAGTACTCCGGGGTAGTACCGGTACCCCCGCCCGGTGCTTCGAGGTAGTACCCGTATACCACAGTTGGTACTCCGGGGTACACCTGCTGTGCCTACAAGCACGCGGGTTGAGAACCAGCCGTCCTACCTGACCCTCGGCGGTAGGCCCGGTGTCCATAGGCGACGTTCCGGGATAGAACCCGTTCCCACAACAGTACTATGGGCCCGTGGCAGAACCCTTTGTGATGCGCCGGAGTTCTAACTGTTGTCCCAACAGGCACACGGTGTTAGATCTCAGCCTCCCATCCTGACCCTCCAGGGTAGGCCCGGTATCCCGACCTGATGCTCCGGGGTAGGCCTGGCGTCCCTTCCCGACGCTCTGGTGTAGTACCCGTAACCCCGCCCGGTGCTCCAGGGTAGTACCCATATACCCCCGTCGGTACTCCAGGGTACTACCGGTACCCCCGTTGGTACTCCGGTGTAGTACACGTATACCCCTGTCGGTACTCCGGGGTACACCTGCTGTCCCTACGGGCGCACGGGTTTAGACCCACCCTTCCTACTTGACCCTTCGCGTTAGGCCCGGTGTCCATAGGCGATGTTCCGGGTTAGAACATGTTCCCACAACAGTACTATGGGCCAGTGGCAGAACCCTTTGTGATGCACCGGAGTTCTAACTGTTGTTCCAACGGGCGCGCGGTGTTAGATCTCAGCCTCCCATCTTGACCCTCCAGGGTAGGCCCGGTATCCTTATCTGAAGCTCTAGGGTAGGCCTGGTGTCCCTTCCCGACGCTCTGGTGTAGTACCAGTAACCCCGCCCGGTGCTCCGAGGTAGTACCCGTATACCCTCGTCGGTACTCCGGAGCAGTAACGGTACCCCCGTTGGTGCTGCGGTCTAGTACCCGTATACCCCCGTCGGTACTCCGGGGTACACCTGCTGGCCTACAAGCACGCGGGTTGAGAACCAGCCTTCCTACCTGACCCTCGGCGGTAGGCCCGGTGTCCATAGGCGACGTACCGGGATAGAACCCGTTCCCACACCAGTACTATGGGCCCGTGGCAGAACCCTTTGTGATGCGCCGGAGTTCTAACTGTTGTCCCAACAGGCACGCGGTGTTAGATCCCGGCCCCCCATCCTGACCCTCCAGGGTGAGCCCGGTATCCCGACCTGATGCTCCGGGGTAGGCCTGGCTTCCCTTCCCGATGCTCTGGTGTAGTACCGGTAACCACGCCCGGTACTCCAGCGTAATGCCAGGGTTCCCCCGTCAGTACTCCGGGGTAGTACCGGTACCCCCGCCCGGTGCTTCGAGGTAGTACCCGTATACCACCGTTGGTACTCCGGGGTACACCTGCTGTGCCTACAAGCACGCGGGTTGAGAACCAGCCGTCCTACCTGACCCTCGGCGGTAGGCCCGGTGTCCATAGGCGACGTTCCGGGATAGAACCCGTTCCCACAACAGTACTATGGGCCCGTGACAGAACCCTTTGTGATGCGCCGGTGTTCTAACTGTTGTCCCAACAGGCACACGGTGTTAGATCTCAGCCCCCCATCCTGACCCTCCAGGGTAGGCCCGGTATCCCGACCTGATGCTCCGGGGTAGGCCTGGCGTCCCTTCCCGACGCTCTGGTGTAGTACCCGTAACCCCGCCCGGTGCTCCAGGGTAGTACCCATATACCCCCGTCGGTACTCCAGGGTACTACCGGTACCCCCGTTGGTACTCCGGTGTAGTACCCGTATACCCCTGTCGGTACTCCGGGGTACACCTGCTGTCCCTACGGGCGCACGGGTTTAGACCCACCCTTCCTACTTGACCCTTCGCGTTAGGCCCGGTGTCCATAGGCGATGTTCCGGGTTAGAACATGTTCCCACAACAGTACTATGGGCCAGTGGCAGAACCCTTTGTGATGCGCCGGAGTTCTAACTGTTGTTCCAACGGGCGCGCGGTGTTAGATCTCAGCCTCCCATCTTGACCCTCCAGGGTAGGCCCGGTATCCTTATCTGAAGCTCTAGGGTAGGCCTGGCGTCCCTTCCCGACGCTCTGGTGTAGTACCAGTAACCCCGCCCGGTGCTCCGAGGTAGTACCCGTATACCCCCGTCGGTACTCCGGAGCAGTAACGGTACCCCCGTTGGTACTCCGGTGTAGTACCCGTATACCCCGTCGTTACTCCGGGGTACACCTGCTGGCCTACAAGCACGCGGGTTGAGAACCAGCCTTCCTACCTGACCCTCGGCGGTAGGCCCGGTGTCCATAGGCGATGTTCCGGGATAGAACCCGTTCCCACAGCAGTACTATGGGCCCGTGGCAGAACCCTTTGTGATGCGCCGGAGTTCTAACTGTTGTCCCAACAGGCACGCGGTGTTAGATCCCGGCCCCCCATCCTGACCCTCCAGGGTAGGCCCGGTATCCCGACCTGATGCTCCGGGGTAGGCCTGGCTTCCCTTCCCGATGCTCTGGTGTAGTACCGGTAACCACGCAGGGTACTCCAGCGTAATGCCAGGGTTCCCCCGTCAGTACTCCGGGGTAGTACCGGTACCCCCGCCCGGTGCTTCGAGGTAGTACCCGTATACCACCGTTGGTACTCCGGGGTACACCTGCTGTGCCTACAAGCACGCGGGTTGAGAACCAGCCGTCCTACCTGACCCTCGGCGGTAGGCCCGGTGTCCATAGGCGACGTTCCGGGATAGAACCCGTTCCCACAACAGTACTATGGGCCCGTGACAGAACCCTTTGTGATGCGCCGGTGTTCTAACTGTTGTCCCAACAGGCACACGGTGTTAGATCTCAGCCCCCCATCCTGACCCTCCAGGGTAGGCCCGGTATCCCGACCTGATGCTCCGGGGTAGGCCTGGCGTCCCTTCCCGACGCTCTGGTGTAGTACCCGTAACCCCGCCCGGTGCTCCAGGGTAGTACCCATATACCCCCGTCGGTACTCCAGGGTACTACCGGTACCCCCGTTGGTACTCCGGTGTAGTACACGTATACCCCTGTCGGTACTCCGGGGTACACCTGCTGTCCCTACGGGCGCACGGGTTTAGACCCACCCTTCCTACTTGACCCTTCGCGTTAGGCCCGGTGTCCATAGGCGATGTTCCGGGTTAGAACATGTTCCCACAACAGTACTATGGGCCAGTGGCAGAACCCTTTGTGATGCGCCGGAGTTCTAACTGTTGTTCCAACGGGCGCGCGGTGTTAGATCTCAGCCTCCCATCTTGACCCTCCAGGGTAGGCCCGGTATCCTTATCTGAAGCTCTAGGGTAGGCCTGGTGTCCCTTCCCGACGCTCTGGTGTAGTACCAGTAACCCCGCCCGGTGCTCCGAGGTAGTACCCGTATACCCCCGTCGGTACTCCGGAGCAGTAACGGTACCCCCGTTGGTACTCCGGTGTAGTACCCGTATACCCCGTCGGTACTCCGGGGTACACCTGCTGGCCTACAAGCACGCGGGTTGAGAACCAGCCTTCCTACCTGACCCTCGGCGGTAGGCCCGGTGTCCATAGGCGATGTTCCGGGATAGAACCCGTTCCCACAGCAGTACTATGGGCACGTGACAGAACCCTTTGTGATGCGCCGGAGTTCTAACTGTTGTCCCAACAGGCACGCGGTGTTAGATCCCGGCCCCCCATCCTGACCCTCCAGGGTAGGCCCGGTATCCCGACCTGATGCTCCAGGGTAGGCCTGGCTTCCCTTCCCGACGCTCTGGTGTAGTACCGGTAACCACGCCCGGTGCTCCAGCGTAATGCCAGGGTTCCCCCGTCAGTACTCCGGGGTAGTACCGGTACCCCCGCCCGGTGCTTCGAGGTAGTACCCGTATACCACAGTTGGTACTCCGGGGTACACCTGCTGTGCCTACAAGCACGCGGGTTGAGAACCAGCCGTCCTACCTGACCCTCGGCGGTAGGCCCGGTGTCCATAGGCGACGTTCCGGGATAGAACCCGTTCCCACAACAGTACTATGGGCCCGTGGCAGAACCCTTTGTGATGCGCCGGAGTTCTAACTGTTGTCCCAACAGGCACACGGTGTTAGATCTCAGCCCCCCATCCTGACCCTCCAGGGTAGGCCCGGTATCCCGACCTGATGCTCCGGGGTAGGCCTGGCGTCCCTTCCCGACGCTCTGGTGTAGTACCCGTAACCCCGCCCGGTGCTCCAGGGTAGTACCCATATACCCCCGTCGGTACTCCAGGGTACTACCGGTACCCCCGTTGGTACTCCGGTGTAGTACACGTATACCCCTGTCGGTACTCCGGGGTACACCTGCTGTCCCTACGGGCGCACGGGTTTAGACCCACCCTTCCTACTTGACCCTTCGCGTTAGGCCCGGTGTCCATAGGCGATGTTCCGGGTTAGAACATGTTCCCACAACAGTACTATGGGCCAGTGGCAGAACCCTTTGTGATGCGCCGGAGTTCTAACTGTTGTTCCAACGGGCGCGCGGTGTTAGATCTCAGCCTCCCATCTTGACCCTCCAGGGTAGGCCCGGTATCCTTATCTGAAGCTCTAGGGTAGGCCTGGTGTCCCTTCCCGACGCTCTGGTGTAGTACCAGTAACCCCGCCCGGTGCTCCGAGGTAGTACCCGTATACCCCCGTCGGTACTCCGGAGCAGTAACGGTACCCCCGTTGGTACTCCGGTGTAGTACCCGTATACCCCGTCGTTACTCCGGGGTACACCTGCTGGCCTACAAGCACGCGGGTTGAGAACCAGCCTTCCTACCTGACCCTCGGCGGTAGCCCCGGTGTCCATAGGCGATGTTCCGGGATAGAACCCGTTCCCACAACAGTACTATGGGCCCGTGGCAGAACCCTTTGTGATGCGCCGGAGTTCTAACTGTTGTCCCAACAGGCACGCGGTGTTAGATCCCGGCCCCCCATCCTGACCCTCCAGGGTAGGCACGGTATCCCGACCTGATGCTCCAGGGTAGGCCTGGCTTCCCTTCCCGACGCTCTGGTGTAGTACCGGTAACCACGCCCGGTGCTCCAGCGTAATGCCAGGGTTCCCCCGTCAGTACTCCGGGGTAGTACCGGTACCCCCGCCCGGTGCTTCGAGGTAGTACCCGTATACCACCGTTGGTACTCCGGGGTACACCTGCTGTGCCTACAAGCACGCGGGTTGAGAACCAGCCGTCCTACCTGACCCTCGGCAGTAGGCCCGGTGTCCATAGGCGACGTTCCGGGATAGAACCCGTTCCCACAACAGTACTATGGGCCCGTGACAGAACCCTTTGTGATGCGCCGGAGTTCTAACTGTTGTCCCAACAGGCACACGGTGTTAGATCTCAGCCTCCCATCCTGACCCTGCAGGGTAGGCCCGGTATCCCGACCTGATGCTCCGGGGTAGGCCTGGCGTCCCTTCCCGACGCTCTGGTGTAGTACCCGTAACCCCGCCCAGTGCTCCAGGGTAGTACCCATATACCCCCGTCGGTACTCCAGGGTACTACCGGTACCCCCGTTGGTACTCCGGTGTAGTACACGTATACCCCTGTCGGTACTCCGGGGTACACCTGCTGTCCCTACGGGCGCACGGGTTTAGACCCACCCTTCCTACTTGACCCTTCGCGTTAGGCCCGGTGTCCATAGGCGATGTTCCGGGTTAGAACATGTTCCCACAACAGTACTATGGGCCAGTGGCAGAACCCTTTGTGATGCGCCGGAGTTCTAACTGTTGTTCCAACGGGCGCGCGGTGTTAGATCTCAGCCTCCCATCTTGACCCTCCAGGGTAGGCCCGGTATCCTTATCTGAAGCTCTAGGGTAGGCCTGGTGTCCCTTCCCGACGCTCTGGTGTAGTACCAGTAACCCCGCCCGGTGCTCCGAGGTAGTACCCGTATACCCCCGTCGGTACTCCGGAGCAGTAACGGTACCCCCGTTGGTGCTGCGGTCTAGTACCCGTATACCCCCGTCGGTACTCCGGGGTACACCTGCTGGCCTACAAGCACGCGGGTTGAGAACCAGCCTTCCTACCTGACCCTCGGCGGTAGGCCCGGTGTCCATAGGCGACGTACCGGGATAGAACCCGTTCCCACACCAGTACTATGGGCCCGTGGCAGAACCCTTTGTGATGCGCCGGAGTTCTAACTGTTGTCCCAACAGGCACGCGGTGTTAGATCCCGGCCCCCCATCCTGACCCTCCAGGGTGAGCCCGGTATCCCGACCTGATGCTCCGGGGTAGGCCTGGCTTCCCTTCCCGATGCTCTGGTGTAGTACCGGTAACCACGCCCGGTACTCCAGCGTAATGCCAGGGTTCCCCCGTCAGTACTCCGGGGTAGTACCGGTACCCCCGCCCGGTGCTTCGAGGTAGTACCCGTATACCACCGTTGGTACTCCGGGGTACACCTGCTGTGCCTACAAGCACGCGGGTTGAGAACCAGCCGTCCTACCTGACCCTCGGCGGTAGGCCCGGTGTCCATAGGCGACGTTCCGGGATAGAACCCGTTCCCACAACAGTACTATGGGCCCGTGACAGAACCCTTTGTGATGCGCCGGTGTTCTAACTGTTGTCCCAACAGGCACACGGTGTTAGATCTCAGCCCCCCATCCTGACCCTCCAGGGTAGGCCCGGTATCCCGACCTGATGCTCCGGGGTAGGCCTGGCGTCCCTTCCCGACGCTCTGGTGTAGTACCCGTAACCCCGCCCGGTGCTCCAGGGTAGTACCCATATACCCCCGTCGGTACTCCAGGGTACTACCGGTACCCCCGTTGGTACTCCGGTGTAGTACCCGTATACCCCTGTCGGTACTCCGGGGTACACCTGCTGTCCCTACGGGCGCACGGGTTTAGACCCACCCTTCCTACTTGACCCTTCGCGTTAGGCCCGGTGTCCATAGGCGATGTTCCGGGTTAGAACATGTTCCCACAACAGTACTATGGGCCAGTGGCAGAACCCTTTGTGATGCGCCGGAGTTCTAACTGTTGTTCCAACGGGCGCGCGGTGTTAGATCTCAGCCTCCCATCTTGACCCTCCAGGGTAGGCCCGGTATCCTTATCTGAAGCTCTAGGGTAGGCCTGGCGTCCCTTCCCGACGCTCTGGTGTAGTACCAGTAACCCCGCCCGGTGCTCCGAGGTAGTACCCGTATACCCCCGTCGGTACTCCGGAGCAGTAACGGTACCCCCGTTGGTACTCCGGTGTAGTACCCGTATACCCCGTCGTTACTCCGGGGTACACCTGCTGGCCTACAAGCACGCGGGTTGAGAACCAGCCTTCCTACCTGACCCTCGGCGGTAGGCCCGGTGTCCATAGGCGATGTTCCGGGATAGAACCCGTTCCCACAGCAGTACTATGGGCCCGTGGCAGAACCCTTTGTGATGCGCCGGAGTTCTAACTGTTGTCCCAACAGGCACGCGGTGTTAGATCCCGGCCCCCCATCCTGACCCTCCAGGGTAGGCCCGGTATCCCGACCTGATGCTCCGGGGTAGGCCTGGCTTCCCTTCCCGATGCTCTGGTGTAGTACCGGTAACCACGCAGGGTACTCCAGCGTAATGCCAGGGTTCCCCCGTCAGTACTCCGGGGTAGTACCGGTACCCCCGCCCGGTGCTTCGAGGTAGTACCCGTATACCACCGTTGGTACTCCGGGGTACACCTGCTGTGCCTACAAGCACGCGGGTTGAGAACCAGCCGTCCTACCTGACCCTCGGCGGTAGGCCCGGTGTCCATAGGCGACGTTCCGGGATAGAACCCGTTCCCACAACAGTACTATGGGCCCGTGACAGAACCCTTTGTGATGCGCCGGTGTTCTAACTGTTGTCCCAACAGGCACACGGTGTTAGATCTCAGCCCCCCATCCTGACCCTCCAGGGTAGGCCCGGTATCCCGACCTGATGCTCCGGGGTAGGCCTGGCGTCCCTTCCCGACGCTCTGGTGTAGTACCCGTAACCCCGCCCGGTGCTCCAGGGTAGTACCCATATACCCCCGTCGGTACTCCAGGGTACT
The DNA here is from genome assembly GCF_964188355.1 of Buteo buteo. Taxonomy (NCBI): domain Eukaryota; kingdom Metazoa; phylum Chordata; class Aves; order Accipitriformes; family Accipitridae; genus Buteo; species Buteo buteo. The sequence goes on from NW_027439293.1 coordinate 55,073, forward strand.
ACCGGTACCCCCGTTGGTACTCCGGTGTAGTACACGTATACCCCTGTCGGTACTCCGGGGTACACCTGCTGTCCCTACGGGCGCACGGGTTTAGACCCACCCTTCCTACTTGACCCTTCGCGTTAGGCCCGGTGTCCATAGGCGATGTTCCGGGTTAGAACATGTTCCCACAACAGTACTATGGGCCAGTGGCAGAACCCTTTGTGATGCGCCGGAGTTCTAACTGTTGTTCCAACGGGCGCGCGGTGTTAGATCTCAGCCTCCCATCTTGACCCTCCAGGGTAGGCCCGGTATCCTTATCTGAAGCTCTAGGGTAGGCCTGGTGTCCCTTCCCGACGCTCTGGTGTAGTACCAGTAACCCCGCCCGGTGCTCCGAGGTAGTACCCGTATACCCCCGTCGGTACTCCGGAGCAGTAACGGTACCCCCGTTGGTACTCCGGTGTAGTACCCGTATACCCCGTCGTTACTCCGGGGTACACCTGCTGGCCTACAAGCACGCGGGTTGAGAACCAGCCTTCCTACCTGACCCTCGGCGGTAGGCCCGGTGTCCATAGGCGATGTTCCGGGATAGAACCCGTTCCCACAGCAGTACTATGGGCCCGTGGCAGAACCCTTTGTGATGCGCCGGAGTTCTAACTGTTGTCCCAACAGGCACGCGGTGTTAGATCCCGGCCCCCCATCCTGACCCTCCAGGGTAGGCCCGGTATCCCGACCTGATGCTCCAGGGTAGGCCTGGCTTCCCTTCCCGACGCTCTGGTGTAGTACCGGTAACCACGCCCGGTGCTCCAGCGTAATGCCAGGGTTCCCCCGTCAGTACTCCGGGGTAGTACCGGTACCCCCGCCCGGTGCTTCGAGGTAGTACCCGTATACCACAGTTGGTACTCCGGGGTACACCTGCTGTGCCTACAAGCACGCGGGTTGAGAACCAGCCGTCCTACCTGACCCTCGGCGGTAGGCCCGGTGTCCATAGGCGACGTTCCGGGATAGAACCCGTTCCCACAACAGTACTATGGGCCCGTGGCAGAACCCTTTGTGATGCGCCGGAGTTCTAACTGTTGTCCCAACAGGCACACGGTGTTAGATCTCAGCCTCCCATCCTGACCCTCCAGGGTAGGCCCGGTATCCCGACCTGATGCTCCGGGGTAGGCCTGGCGTCCCTTCCCGACGCTCTGGTGTAGTACCCGTAACCCCGCCCGGTGCTCCAGGGTAGTACCCATATACCCCCGTCGGTACTCCAGGGTACTACCGGTACCCCCGTTGGTACTCCGGTGTAGTACCCGTATACCCCTGTCGGTACTCCGGGGTACACCTGCTGTCCCTACGGGCGCACGGGTTTAGACCCACCCTTCCTACTTGACCCTTCGCGTTAGGCCCGGTGTCCATAGGCGATGTTCCGGGTTAGAACATGTTCCCACAAGAGTACTATGGGCCAGTGGCAGAACCCTTTGTGATGCACCGGAGTTCTAACTGTTGTTCCAACGGGCGCGCGGTGTTAGATCTCAGCCTCCCATCTTGACCCTCCAGGGTAGGCCCGGTATCCTTATCTGAAGCTCTAGGGTAGGCCTGGTGTCCCTTCCCGACGCTCTGGTGTAGTACCAGTAACCCCGCCCGGTGCTCCGAGGTAGTACCCGTATACCCCCGTCGGTACTCCGGAGCAGTAACGGTACCCCCGTTGGTGCTGCGGTCTAGTACCCGTATACCCCCGTCGGTACTCCGGGGTACACCTGCTGGCCTACAAGCACGCGGGTTGAGAACCAGCCTTCCTACCTGACCCTCGGCGGTAGGCCCGGTGTCCATAGGCGACGTACCGGGATAGAACCCATTCCCACACCAGTACTATGGGCCCGTGGCAGAACCCTTTGTGATGCGCCGGAGTTCTAACTGTTGTCCCAACAGGCACGCGGTGTTAGATCCCGGCCCCCCATCCTGACCCTCCAGGGTGAGCCCGGTATCCCGACCTGATGCTTCGGGGTAGGCCTGGCTTCCCTTCCCGATGCTCTGGTGTAGTACCGGTAACCACGCCCGGTACTCCAGCGTAATGCCAGGGTTCCCCCGTCAGTACTCCGGGGTAGTACCGGTACCCCCGCCCGGTGCTTCGAGGTAGTACCCGTATACCACCGTTGGTACTCCGGGGTACACCTGCTGTGCCTACAAGCACGCGGGTTGAGAACCAGCCGTCCTACCTGACCCTCGGCGGTAGGCCCGGTGTCCATAGGCGACGTTCCGGGATAGAACCCGTTCCCACAACAGTACTATGGGCCCGTGACAGAACCCTTTGTGATGCGCCGGTGTTCTAACTGTTGTCCCAACAGGCACACGGTGTTAGATCTCAGCCCCCCATCCTGACCCTCCAGGGTAGGCCCGGTATCCCGACCTGATGCTCCGGGGTAGGCCTGGCGTCCCTTCCCGACGCTCTGGTGTAGTACCCGTAACCCCGCCCGGTGCTCCAGGGTAGTACCCATATACCCCCGTCGGTACTCCAGGGTACTACCGGTACCCCCGTTGGTACTCCGGTGTAGTACACGTATACCCCTGTCGGTACTCCGGGGTACACCTGCTGTCCCTACGGGCGCACGGGTTTAGACCCACCCTTCCTACTTGACCCTTCGCGTTAGGCCCGGTGTCCATAGGCGATGTTCCGGGTTAGAACATGTTCCCACAACAGTACTATGGGCCAGTGGCAGAACCCTTTGTGATGCGCCGGAGTTCTAACTGTTGTTCCAACGGGCGCGCGGTGTTAGATCTCAGCCTCCCATCTTGACCCTCCAGGGTAGGCCCGGTATCCTTATCTGAAGCTCTAGGGTAGGCCTGGCGTCCCTTCCCGACGCTCTGGTGTAGTACCAGTAACCCCGCCCGGTGCTCCGAGGTAGTACCCGTATACCCCCGTCGGTACTCCGGAGCAGTAACGGTACCCCCGTTGGTACTCCGGTGTAGTACCCGTATACCCCGTCGTTACTCCGGGGTACACCTGCTGGCCTACAAGCACGCGGGTTGAGAACCAGCCTTCCTACCTGACCCTCGGCGGTAGGCCCGGTGTCCATAGGCGATGTTCCGGGATAGAACCCGTTCCCACAGCAGTACTATGGGCCCGTGGCAGAACCCTTTGTGATGCGCCGGAGTTCTAACTGTTGTCCCAACAGGCACGCGGTGTTAGATCCCGGCCCCCCATCCTGACCCTCCAGGGTAGGCCCGGTATCCCGACCTGATGCTCCGGGGTAGGCCTGGCTTCCCTTCCCGACGCTCTGGTGTAGTACCGGTAACCACGCCCGGTACTCCAGCATAATGCCAGGGTTCCCCCGTCAGTACTCCGGGGTAGTACCGGTACCCCCGCCCGGTGCTTCGAGGTAGTACCCGTATACCACCGTTGGTACTCCGGGGTACACCTGCTGTGCCTACAAGCACGCGGGTTGAGAACCAGCCGTCCTACCTGACCCTCGGCGGTAGGCCCGGTGTCCATAGGCGACGTTCCGGGATAGAACCCGTTCCCACAACAGTACTATGGGCCCGTGACAGAACCCTTTGTGATGCGCCGGTGTTCTAACTGTTGTCCCAACAGGCACACGGTGTTAGATCTCAGCCCCCCATCCTGACCCTCCAGGGTAGGCCCGGTATCCCGACCTGATGCTCCGGGGTAGGCCTGGCGTCCCTTCCCGACGCTCTGGTGTAGTACCCGTAACCCCGCCCGGTGCTCCAGGGTAGTACCCATATACCCCCGTCGGTACTCCAGGGTACTACCGGTACCCCCGTTGGTACTCCGGTGTAGTACACGTATACCCCTGTCGGTACTCCGGGGTACACCTGCTGTCCCTACGGGCGCACGGGTTTAGACCCACCCTTCCTACTTGACCCTTCGCGTTAGGCCCGGTGTCCATAGGCGATGTTCCGGGTTAGAACATGTTCCCACAACAGTACTATGGGCCAGTGGCAGAACCCTTTGTGATGCGCCGGAGTTCTAACTGTTGTTCCAACGGGCGCGCGGTGTTAGATCTCAGCCTCCCATCTTGACCCTCCAGGGTAGGCCCGGTATCCTTATCTGAAGCTCTAGGGTAGGCCTGGCGTCCCTTCCCGACGCTCTGGTGTAGTACCAGTAACCCCGCCCGGTGCTCCGAGGTAGTACCCGTATACCCCCGTCGGTACTCCGGAGCAGTAACGGTACCCCCGTTGGTACTCCGGTGTAGTACCCGTATACCCCGTCGTTACTCCGGGGTACACCTGCTGGCCTACAAGCACGCGGGTTGAGAACCAGCCTTCCTACCTGACCCTCGGCGGTAGGCCCGGTGTCCATAGGCGATGTTCCGGGATAGAACCCGTTCCCACAGCAGTACTATGGGCCCGTGGCAGAACCCTTTGTGATGCGCCGGAGTTCTAACTGTTGTCCCAACAGGCACGCGGTGTTAGATCCCGGCCCCCCATCCTGACCCTCCAGGGTAGGCCCGGTATCCCGACCTGATGCTCCAGGGTAGGCCTGGCTTCCCTTCCCGACGCTCTGGTGTAGTACCGGTAACCCCGCCCGGTGCTCCAGGGTAGTACCCATATACCCCCGTCGGTACTCCAGGGTACTACCGGTACCCCGTTGGTACTCCGGTGTAGTACACGTATACCCCTGTCGGTACTCCGGGGTACACCTGCTGTCCCTACGGGCGCACGGGTTTAGACCCACCCTTCCTACTTGACCCTTCGCGTTAGGCCCGGTGTCCATAGGCGATGTTCCGGGTTAGAACATGTTCCCACAACAGTACTATGGGCCAGTGGCAGAACCCTTTGTGATGCGCCGGAGTTCTAACTGTTGTTCCAACGGGCGCGCGGTGTTAGATCTCAGCCTCCCATCTTGACCCTCCAGGGTAGGCCCGGTATCCTTATCTGAAGCTCTAGGGTAGGCCTGGCGTCCCTTCCCGACGCTCTGGTGTAGTACCAGTAACCCCGCCCGGTGCTCCGAGGTAGTACCCGTATACCCCCGTCGGTACTCCGGAGCAGTAACGGTACCCCCGTTGGTACTCCGGTGTAGTACCCGTATACCCCGTCGTTACTCCGGGGTACACCTGCTGGCCTACAAGCACGCGGGTTGAGAACCAGCCTTCCTACCTGACCCTCGGCGGTAGGCCCGGTGTCCATAGGCGATGTTCCGGGATAGAACCCGTTCCCACAGCAGTACTATGGGCCCGTGGCAGAACCCTTTGTGATGCGCCGGAGTTCTAACTGTTGTCCCAACAGGCACGCGGTGTTAGATCCCGGCCCCCCATCCTGACCCTCCAGGGTAGGCCCGGTATCCCGACCTGATGCTCCGGGGTAGGCCTGGCTTCCCTTCCCGACGCTCTGGTGTAGTACCGGTAACCACGCCCGGTGCTCCAGCGTAATGCCAGGGTTCCCCCGTCAGTACTCCGGGGTAGTACCGGTACCCCCGCCCGGTGCTTCGAGGTAGTACCCGTATACCACCGTTGGTACTCCGGGGTACACCTGCTGTGCCTACAAGCACGCGGGTTGAGAACCAGCCGTCCTACCTGACCCTCGGCGGTAGGCCCGGTGTCCATAGGCGACGTTCCGGGATAGAACCCGTTCCCACAACAGTACTATGGGCCCGTGGCAGAACCCTTTGTGATGCGCCGGAGTTCTAACTGTTGTCCCAACAGGCACACGGTGTTAGATCTCAGCCCCCCATCCTGACCCTCCAGGGTAGGCCCGGTATCCCGACCTGATGCTCCGGGGTAGGCCTGGCGTCCCTTCCCGACGCTCTGGTGTAGTACCCGTAACCCCGCCCGGTGCTCCAGGGTAGTACCCATATACCCCCGTCGGTACTCCAGGGTACTACCGGTACCCCCGTTGGTACTCCGGTGTAGTACACGTATACCCCTGTCGGTACTCCGGGGTACACCTGCTGTCCCTACGGGCGCACGGGTTTAGACCCACCCTTCCTACTTGACCCTTCGCGTTAGGCCCGGTGTCCATAGGCGATGTTCCGGGTTAGAACATGTTCCCACAACAGTACTATGGGCCAGTGGCAGAACCCTTTGTGATGCGCCGGAGTTCTAACTGTTGTTCCAACGGGCGCGCGGTGTTAGATCTCAGCCTCCCATCTTGACCCTCCAGGGTAGGCCCGGTATCCTTATCTGAAGCTCTAGGGTAGGCCTGGTGTCCCTTCCCGACGCTCTGGTGTAGTACCAGTAACCCCGCCCGGTGCTCCGAGGTAGTACCCGTATACCCCCGTCGGTACTCCGGAGCAGTAACGGTACCCCCGTTGGTACTCCGGTGTAGTACCCGTATACCCCGTCGTTACTCCGGGGTACACCTGCTGGCCTACAAGCACGCGGGTTGAGAACCAGCCTTCCTACCTGACCCTCGGCGGTAGCCCCGGTGTCCATAGGCGATGTTCCGGGATAGAACCCGTTCCCACAACAGTACTATGGGCCCGTGGCAGAACCCTTTGTGATGCGCCGGAGTTCTAACTGTTGTCCCAACAGGCACGCGGTGTTAGATCCCGGCCCCCCATCCTGACCCTCCAGGGTAGGCCCGGTATCCCGACCTGATGCTCCAGGGTAGGCCTGGCTTCCCTTCCCGACGCTCTGGTGTAGTACCGGTAACCACGCCCGGTGCTCCAGCGTAATGCCAGGGTTCCCCCGTCAGTACTCCGGGGTAGTACCGGTACCCCCGCCCGGTGCTTCGAGGTAGTACCCGTATACCACAGTTGGTACTCCGGGGTACACCTGCTGTGCCTACAAGCACGCGGGTTGAGAACCAGCCGTCCTACCTGACCCTCGGCGGTAGGCCCGGTGTCCATAGGCGACGTTCCGGGATAGAACCCGTTCCCACAACAGTACTATGGGCCCGTGGCAGAACCCTTTGTGATGCGCCGGAGTTCTAACTGTTGTCCCAACAGGCACACGGTGTTAGATCTCAGCCTCCCATCCTGACCCTCCAGGGTAGGCCCGGTATCCCGACCTGATGCTCCGGGGTAGGCCTGGCGTCCCTTCCCGACGCTCTGGTGTAGTACCCGTAACCCCGCCCGGTGCTCCAGGGTAGTACCCATATACCCCCGTCGGTACTCCAGGGTACTACCGGTACCCCCGTTGGTACTCCGGTGTAGTACCCGTATACCCCTGTCGGTACTCCGGGGTACACCTGCTGTCCCTACGGGCGCACGGGTTTAGACCCACCCTTCCTACTTGACCCTTCGCGTTAGGCCCGGTGTCCATAGGCGATGTTCCGGGTTAGAACATGTTCCCACAACAGTACTATGGGCCAGTGGCAGAACCCTTTGTGATGCACCGGAGTTCTAACTGTTGTTCCAACGGGCGCGCGGTGTTAGATCTCAGCCTCCCATCTTGACCCTCCAGGGTAGGCCCGGTATCCTTATCTGAAGCTCTAGGGTAGGCCTGGTGTCCCTTCCCGACGCTCTGGTGTAGTACCAGTAACCCCGCCCGGTGCTCCGAGGTAGTACCCGTATACCCCCGTCGGTACTCCGGAGCAGTAACGGTACCCCCGTTGGTGCTGCGGTCTAGTACCCGTATACCCCCGTCGGTACTCCGGGGTACACCTGCTGGCCTACAAGCACGCGGGTTGAGAACCAGCCTTCCTACCTGACCCTCGGCGGTAGGCCCGGTGTCCATAGGCGACGTACCGGGATAGAACCCGTTCCCACACCAGTACTATGGGCCCGTGGCAGAACCCTTTGTGATGCGCCGGAGTTCTAACTGTTGTCCCAACAGGCACGCGGTGTTAGATCCCGGCCCCCCATCCTGACCCTCCAGGGTGAGCCCGGTATCCCGACCTGATGCTCCGGGGTAGGCCTGGCTTCCCTTCCCGATGCTCTGGTGTAGTACCGGTAACCACGCCCGGTACTCCAGCGTAATGCCAGGGTTCCCCCGTCAGTACTCCGGGGTAGTACCGGTACCCCCGCCCGGTGCTTCGAGGTAGTACCCGTATACCACCGTTGGTACTCCGGGGTACACCTGCTGTGCCTACAAGCACGCGGGTTGAGAACCAGCCGTCCTACCTGACCCTTGGCGGTAGGCCCGGTGTCCATAGGCGACGTTCCGGGATAGAACCCGTTCCCACAACAGTACTATGGGCCCGTGACAGAACCCTTTGTGATGCGCCGGAGTTCTAACTGTTGTCCCAACAGGAACACGGTGTTAGATCTCAGCCTCCCATCCTGACCCTGCAGGGTAGGCCCGGTATCCCGACCTGATGCTCCGGGGTAGGCCTGGCGTCCCTTCCCGACGCTCTGGTGTAGTACCCTTAACCCCGCCTGGTGCTCCAGGGTAGTACCCATATACCCCCGTCGGTACTCCAGGGTACTACCGGTACCCCCGTTGGTACTCCGGTGTAGTACACGTATACCCCTGTCGGTACTCCGGGGTACACCTGCTGTCCCTACGGGCGCACGGGTTTAGACCCACCCTTCCTACTTGACCCTTCGCGTTAGGCCCGGTGTCCATAGGCGATGTTCCGGGTTAGAACATGTTCCCACAACAGTACTATGGGCCAGTGGCAGAACCCTTTGTGATGCGCCGGAGTTCTAACTGTTGTTCCAACGGGCGCGCGGTGTTAGATCTCAGCCTCCCATCTTGACCCTCCAGGGTAGGCCCGGTATCCTTATCTGAAGCTCTAGGGTAGGCCTGGTGTCCCTTCCCGACGCTCTGGTGTAGTACCAGTAACCCCGCCCGGTGCTCCGAGGTAGTACCCGTATACCCCCGTCGGTACTCCGGAGCAGTAACGGTACCCCCGTTGGTACTCCGGTGTAGTACCCGTATACCCCGTCGTTACTCCGGGGTACACCTGCTGGCCTACAAGCACGCGGGTTGAGAACCAGCCTTCCTACCTGACCCTCGGCGGTAGGCCCGGTGTCCATAGGCGATGTTCCGGGATAGAACCCGTTCCCACAACAGTACTATGGGCCCGTGGCAGAACCCTTTGTGATGCGCCGGAGTTCTAACTGTTGTCCCAACAGGCACGCGGTGTTAGATCCCGGCCCCCCATCCTGACCCTCCAGGGTAGGCACGGTATCCCGACCTGATGCTCCAGGATAGGCCTGGCTTCCCTTCCCGACGCTCTGGTGTAGTACCGGTAACCACGCCCGGTGCTCCAGCGTAATGCCAGGGTTCCCCCGTCAGTACTCCGGGGTAGTACCGGTACCCCCGCCCGGTGCTTCGAGGTAGTACCCGTATACCACCGTTGGTACTCCGGGGTACACCTGCTGTGCCTACAAGCACGCGGGTTGAGAACCAGCCGTCCTACCTGACCCTCGGCGGTAGGCCCGGTGTCCATAGGCGACGTTCCGGGATAGAACCCGTTCCCACAACAGTACTATGGGCCCGTGGCAGAACCCTTTGTGATGCGCCGGAGTTCTAACTGTTGTCCCAACAGGCACACGGTGTTAGATCTCAGCCCCCCATCCTGACCCTCCAGGGTAGGCCCGGTATCCCGACCTGATGCTCCGGGGTAGGCCTGGCGTCCCTTCCCGACGCTCTGGTGTAGTACCCGTAACCCCGCCCGGTGCTCCAGGGTAGTACCCATATACCCCCGTCGGTACTCCAGGGTACTACCGGTACCCCCGTTGGTACTCCGGTGTAGTACCCGTATACCCCTGTCGGTACTCCGGGGTACACCTGCTGTCCCTACGGGCGCACGGGTTTAGACCCACCCTTCCTACTTGACCCTTCGCGTTAGGCCCGGTGTCCATAGGCGATGTTCCGGGTTAGAACATGTTCCCACAACAGTACTATGGGCCAGTGGCAGAACCCTTTGTGATGCGCCGGAGTTCTAACTGTTGTTCCAACGGGCGCGCGGTGTTAGATCTCAGCCTCCCATCTTGACCCTCCAGGGTAGGCCCGGTATCCTTATCTGAAGCTCTAGGGTAGGCCTGGTGTCCCTTCCCGACGCTCTGGTGTAGTACCAGTAACCCCGCCCGGTGCTCCGAGGTAGTACCCGTATACCCCCGTCGGTACTCCGGAGCAGTAACGGTACCCCCGTTGGTACTCCGGTGTAGTACCCGTATACCCCGTCGTTACTCCGGGGTACACCTGCTGGCCTACAAGCACGCGGGTTGAGAACCAGCCTTCCTACCTGACCCTCGGCGGTAGGCCCGGTGTCCATAGGCGATGTTCCGGGATAGAACCCGTTCCCACAGCAGTACTATGGGCCCGTGGCAGAACCCTTTGTGATGCGCCGGAGTTCTAACTGTTGTCCCAACAGGCACGCGGTGTTAGATCCCGGCCCCCCATCCTGACCCTCCAGGGTAGGCCCGGTATCCCGACCTGATGCTCCAGGGTAGGCCTGGCTTCCCTTCCCGACGCTCTGGTGTAGTACCGGTAACCACGCCCGGTGCTCCAGCGTAATGCCAGGGTTCCCCCGTCAGTACTCCGGGGTAGTACCGGTACCCCCGCCCGGTGCTTCGAGGTAGTACCCGTATACCACAGTTGGTACTCCGGGGTACACCTGCTGTGCCTACAAGCACGCGGGTTGAGAACCAGCCGTCCTACCTGACCCTCGGCGGTAGGCCCGGTGTCCATAGGCGACGTTCCGGGATAGAACCCGTTCCCACAACAGTACTATGGGCCCGTGGCAGAACCCTTTGTGATGCGCCGGAGTTCTAACTGTTGTCCCAACAGGCACACGGTGTTAGATCTCAGCCTCCCATCCTGACCCTCCAGGGTAGGCCCGGTATCCCGACCTGATGCTCCGGGGTAGGCCTGGCGTCCCTTCCCGACGCTCTGGTGTAGTACCCGTAACCCCGCCCGGTGCTCCAGGGTAGTACCCATATACCCCCGTCGGTACTCCAGGGTACTACCGGTACCCCCGTTGGTACTCCGGTGTAGTACACGTATACCCCTGTCGGTACTCCGGGGTACACCTGCTGTCCCTACGGGCGCACGGGTTTAGACCCACCCTTCCTACTTGACCCTTCGCGTTAGGCCCGGTGTCCATAGGCGATGTTCCGGGTTAGAACATGTTCCCACAACAGTACTATGGGCCAGTGGCAGAACCCTTTGTGATGCACCGGAGTTCTAACTGTTGTTCCAACGGGCGCGCGGTGTTAGATCTCAGCCTCCCATCTTGACCCTCCAGGGTAGGCCCGGTATCCTTATCTGAAGCTCTAGGGTAGGCCTGGTGTCCCTTCCCGACGCTCTGGTGTAGTACCAGTAACCCCGCCCGGTGCTCCGAGGTAGTACCCGTATACCCTCGTCGGTACTCCGGAGCAGTAACGGTACCCCCGTTGGTGCTGCGGTCTAGTACCCGTATACCCCCGTCGGTACTCCGGGGTACACCTGCTGGCCTACAAGCACGCGGGTTGAGAACCAGCCTTCCTACCTGACCCTCGGCGGTAGGCCCGGTGTCCATAGGCGACGTACCGGGATAGAACCCGTTCCCACACCAGTACTATGGGCCCGTGGCAGAACCCTTTGTGATGCGCCGGAGTTCTAACTGTTGTCCCAACAGGCACGCGGTGTTAGATCCCGGCCCCCCATCCTGACCCTCCAGGGTGAGCCCGGTATCCCGACCTGATGCTCCGGGGTAGGCCTGGCTTCCCTTCCCGATGCTCTGGTGTAGTACCGGTAACCACGCCCGGTACTCCAGCGTAATGCCAGGGTTCCCCCGTCAGTACTCCGGGGTAGTACCGGTACCCCCGCCCGGTGCTTCGAGGTAGTACCCGTATACCACCGTTGGTACTCCGGGGTACACCTGCTGTGCCTACAAGCACGCGGGTTGAGAACCAGCCGTCCTACCTGACCCTCGGCGGTAGGCCCGGTGTCCATAGGCGACGTTCCGGGATAGAACCCGTTCCCACAACAGTACTATGGGCCCGTGACAGAACCCTTTGTGATGCGCCGGTGTTCTAACTGTTGTCCCAACAGGCACACGGTGTTAGATCTCAGCCCCCCATCCTGACCCTCCAGGGTAGGCCCGGTATCCCGACCTGATGCTCCGGGGTAGGCCTGGCGTCCCTTCCCGACGCTCTGGTGTAGTACCCGTAACCCCGCCCGGTGCTCCAGGGTAGTACCCATATACCCCCGTCGGTACTCCAGGGTACTACCGGTACCCCCGTTGGTACTCCGGTGTAGTACACGTATACCCCTGTCGGTACTCCGGGGTACACCTGCTGTCCCTACGGGCGCACGGGTTTAGACCCACCCTTCCTACTTGACCCTTCGCGTTAGGCCCGGTGTCCATAGGCGATGTTCCGGGTTAGAACATGTTCCCACAACAGTACTATGGGCCAGTGGCAGAACCCTTTGTGATGCGCCGGAGTTCTAACTGTTGTTCCAACGGGCGCGCGGTGTTAGATCTCAGCCTCCCATCTTGACCCTCCAGGGTAGGCCCGGTATCCTTATCTGAAGCTCTAGGGTAGGCCTGGCGTCCCTTCCCGACGCTCTGGTGTAGTACCAGTAACCCCGCCCGGTGCTCCGAGGTAGTACCCGTATACCCCCGTCGGTACTCCGGAGCAGTAACGGTACCCCCGTTGGTACTCCGGTGTAGTACCCGTATACCCCGTCGTTACTCCGGGGTACACCTGCTGGCCTACAAGCACGCGGGTTGAGAACCAGCCTTCCTACCTGACCCTCGGCGGTAGGCCCGGTGTCCATAGGCGATGTTCCGGGATAGAACCCGTTCCCACAGCAGTACTATGGGCCCGTGGCAGAACCCTTTGTGATGCGCCGGAGTTCTAACTGTTGTCCCAACAGGCACGCGGTGTTAGATCCCGGCCCCCCATCCTGACCCTCCAGGGTAGGCCCGGTATCCCGACCTGATGCTCCGGGGTAGGCCTGGCTTCCCTTCCCGATGCTCTGGTGTAGTACCGGTAACCACGCAGGGTACTCCAGCGTAATGCCAGGGTTCCCCCGTCAGTACTCCGGGGTAGTACCGGTACCCCCGCCCGGTGCTTCGAGGTAGTACCCGTATACCACAGTTGGTACTCCGGGGTACACCTGCTGTGCCTACAAGCACGCGGGTTGAGAACCAGCCGTCCTACCTGACCCTCGGCGGTAGGCCCGGTGTCCATAGGCGACGTTCCGGGATAGAACCCGTTCCCACAACAGTACTATGGGCCCGTGACAGAACCCTTTGTGATGCGCCGGTGTTCTAACTGTTGTCCCAACAGGCACACGGTGTTAGATCTCAGCCCCCCATCCTGACCCTCCAGGGTAGGCCCGGTATCCCGACCTGATGCTCCGGGGTAGGCCTGGCGTCCCTTCCCGACGCTCTGGTGTAGTACCCGTAACCCCGCCCGGTGCTCCAGGGTAGTACCCATATACCCCCGTCGGTACTCCAGGGTACTACCGGTACCCCCGTTGGTACTCCGGTGTAGTACACGTATACCCCTGTCGGTACTCCGGGGTACACCTGCTGTCCCTACGGGCGCACGGGTTTAGACCCACCCTTCCTACTTGACCCTTCGCGTTAGGCCCGGTGTCCATAGGCGATGTTCCGGGTTAGAACATGTTCCCACAACAGTACTATGGGCCAGTGGCAGAACCCTTTGTGATGCGCCGGAGTTCTAACTGTTGTTCCAACGGGCGCGCGGTGTTAGATCTCAGCCTCCCATCTTGACCCTCCAGGGTAGGCCCGGTATCCTTATCTGAAGCTCTAGGGTAGGCCTGGTGTCCCTTCCCGACGCTCTGGTGTAGTACCAGTAACCCCGCCCGGTGCTCCGAGGTAGTACCCGTATACCCCCGTCGGTACTCCGGAGCAGTAACGGTACCCCCGTTGGTACTCCGGTGTAGTACCCGTATACCCCGTCGGTACTCTGGGGTACACCTGCTGGCCTACAAGCACGCGGGTTGAGAACCAGCCTTCCTACCTGACCCTCGGCGGTAGGCCCGGTGTCCATAGGCGATGTTCCGGGATAGAACCCGTTCCCACAGCAGTACTATGGGCACGTGACAGAACCCTTTGTGATGCGCCGGAGTTCTAACTGTTGTCCCAACAGGCACGCGGTGTTAGATCCCGGCCCCCCATCCTGACCCTCCAGGGTAGGCCCGGTATCCCGACCTGATGCTCCAGGGTAGGCCTGGCTTCCCTTCCCGACGCTCTGGTGTAGTACCGGTAACCACGCCCGGTGCTCCAGCGTAATGCCAGGGTTCCCCCGTCAGTACTCCGGGGTAGTACCGGTACCCCCGCCCGGTGCTTCGAGGTAGTACCCGTATACCACCGTTGGTACTCCGGGGTACACCTGCTGTGCCTACAAGCACGCGGGTTGAGAACCAGCCGTCCTACCTGACCCTCGGCAGTAGGCCCGGTGTCCATAGGCGACGTTCCGGGATAGAACCCGTTCCCACAACAGTACTATGGGCCCGTGACAGAACCCTTTGTGATGCGCCGGAGTTCTAACTGTTGTCCCAACAGGCACACGGTGTTAGATCTCAGCCTCCCATCCTGACCCTGCAGGGTAGGCCCGGTATCCCGACCTGATGCTCCGGGGTAGGCCTGGCGTCCCTTCCCGACGCTCTGGTGTAGTACCCGTAACCCCGCCCGGTGCTCCGAGGTAGTACCCGTATACCCCCGTCGGTACTCCGGAGCAGTAACGGTACCCCCGTTGGTACTCCGGTGTAGTACCCGTATACCCCGTCGTTACTCCGGGGTACACCTGCTGGCCTACAAGCACGCGGGTTGAGAACCAGCCTTCCTACCTGACCCTCGGCGGTAGGCCCGGTGTCCATAGGCGATGTTCCGGGATAGAACCCGTTCCCACAGCAGTACTATGGGCCCGTGGCAGAACCCTTTGTGATGCGCCGGAGTTCTAACTGTTGTCCCAACAGGCACGCGGTGTTAGATCCCGGCCCCCCATCCTGACCCTCCAGGGTAGGCCCGGTATCCCGACCTGATGCTCCGGGGTAGGCCTGGCTTCCCTTCCCGATGCTCTGGTGTAGTACCGGTAACCACGCAGGGTACTCCAGCGTAATGCCAGGGTTCCCCCGTCAGTACTCCGGGGTAGTACCGGTACCCCCGCCCGGTGCTTCGAGGTAGTACCCGTATACCACCGTTGGTACTCCGGGGTACACCTGCTGTGCCTACAAGCACGCGGGTTGAGAACCAGCCGTCCTACCTGACCCTCGGCGGTAGGCCCGGTGTCCATAGGCGACGTTCCGGGATAGAACCCGTTCCCACAACAGTACTATGGGCCCGTGACAGAACCCTTTGTGATGCGCCGGTGTTCTAACTGTTGTCCCAACAGGCACACGGTGTTAGATCTCAGCCCCCCATCCTGACCCTCCAGGGTAGGCCCGGTATCCCGACCTGATGCTCCGGGGTAGGCCTGGCGTCCCTTCCCGACGCTCTGGTGTAGTACCCGTAACCCCGCCCGGTGCTCCAGGGTAGTACCCATATACCCCCGTCGGTACTCCAGGGTACTACCGGTACCCCCGTTGGTACTCCGGTGTAGTACACGTATACCCCTGTCGGTACTCCGGGGTACACCTGCTGTCCCTACGGGCGCACGGGTTTAGACCCACCCTTCCTACTTGACCCTTCGCGTTAGGCCCGGTGTCCATAGGCGATGTTCCGGGTTAGAACATGTTCCCACAACAGTACTATGGGCCAGTGGCAGAACCCTTTGTGATGCGCCGGAGTTCTAACTGTTGTTCCAACGGGCGCGCGGTGTTAGATCTCAGCCTCCCATCTTGACCCTCCAGGGTAGGCCCGGTATCCTTATCTGAAGCTCTAGGGTAGGCCTGGTGTCCCTTCCCGACGCTCTGGTGTAGTACCAGTAACCCCGCCCGGTGCTCCGAGGTAGTACCCGTATACCCCCGTCGGTACTCCGGAGCAGTAACGGTACCCCCGTTGGTACTCCGGTGTAGTACCCGTATACCCCGTCGGTACTCTGGGGTACACCTGCTGGCCTACAAGCACGCGGGTTGAGAACCAGCCTTCCTACCTGACCCTCGGCGGTAGGCCCGGTGTCCATAGGCGATGTTCCGGGATAGAACCCGTTCCCACAGCAGTACTATGGGCACGTGACAGAACCCTTTGTGATGCGCCGGAGTTCTAACTGTTGTCCCAACAGGCACGCGGTGTTAGATCCCGGCCCCCCATCCTGACCCTCCAGGGTAGGCCCGGTATCCCGACCTGATGCTCCAGGGTAGGCCTGGCTTCCCTTCCCGACGCTCTGGTGTAGTACCGGTAACCACGCCCGGTGCTCCAGCGTAATGCCAGGGTTCCCCCGTCAGTACTCCGGGGTAGTACCGGTACCCCCGCCCGGTGCTTCGAGGTAGTACCCGTATACCACCGTTGGTACTCCGGGGTACACCTGCTGTGCCTACAAGCACGCGGGTTGAGAACCAGCCGTCCTACCTGACCCTCGGCAGTAGGCCCGGTGTCCATAGGCGACGTTCCGGGATAGAACCCGTTCCCACAACAGTACTATGGGCCCGTGACAGAACCCTTTGTGATGCGCCGGAGTTCTAACTGTTGTCCCAACAGGCACACGGTGTTAGATCTCAGCCTCCCATCCTGACCCTGCAGGGTAGGCCCGGTATCCCGACCTGATGCTCCGGGGTAGGCCTGGCGTCCCTTCCCGACGCTCTGGTGTAGTACCCGTAACCCCGCCCAGTGCTCCAGGGTAGTACCCATATACCCCCGTCGGTACTCCAGGGTACTACCGGTACCCCCGTTGGTACTCCGGTGTAGTACACGTATACCCCTGTCGGTACTCCGGGGTACACCTGCTGTCCCTACGGGCGCACGGGTTTAGACCCACCCTTCCTACTTGACCCTTCGCGTTAGGCCCGGTGTCCATAGGCGATGTTCCGGGTTAGAACATGTTCCCACAACAGTACTATGGGCCAGTGGCAGAACCCTTTGTGATGCACCGGAGTTCTAACTGTTGTTCCAACGGGCGCGCGGTGTTAGATCTCAGCCTCCCATCTTGACCCTCCAGGGTAGGCCCGGTATCCTTATCTGAAGCTCTAGGGTAGGCCTGGTGTCCCTTCCCGACGCTCTGGTGTAGTACCAGTAACCCCGCCCGGTGCTCCGAGGTAGTACCCGTATACCCCCGTCGGTACTCCGGAGCAGTAACGGTACCCCCGTTGGTGCTGCGGTCTAGTACCCGTATACCCCCGTCGGTACTCCGGGGTACACCTGCTGGCCTACAAGCACGCGGGTTGAGAACCAGCCTTCCTACCTGACCCTCGGCGGTAGGCCCGGTGTCCATAGGCGACGTACCGGGATAGAACCCGTTCCCACACCAGTACTATGGGCCCGTGGCAGAACCCTTTGTGATGCGCCGGAGTTCTAACTGTTGTCCCAACAGGCACGCGGTGTTAGATCCCGGCCCCCCATCCTGACCCTCCAGGGTGAGCCCGGTATCCCGACCTGATGCTCCGGGGTAGGCCTGGCTTCCCTTCCCGATGCTCTGGTGTAGTACCGGTAACCACGCCCGGTACTCCAGCGTAATGCCAGGGTTCCCCCGTCAGTACTCCGGGGTAGTACCGGTACCCCCGCCCGGTGCTTCGAGGTAGTACCCGTATACCACCGTTGGTACTCCGGGGTACACCTGCTGTGCCTACAAGCACGCGGGTTGAGAACCAGCCGTCCTACCTGACCCTCGGCGGTAGGCCCGGTGTCCATAGGCGACGTTCCGGGATAGAACCCGTTCCCACAACAGTACTATGGGCCCGTGACAGAACCCTTTGTGATGCGCCGGTGTTCTAACTGTTGTCCCAACAGGCACACGGTGTTAGATCTCAGCCCCCCATCCTGACCCTCCAGGGTAGGCCCGGTATCCCGACCTGATGCTCCGGGGTAGGCCTGGCGTCCCTTCCCGACGCTCTGGTGTAGTACCCGTAACCCCGCCCGGTGCTCCAGGGTAGTACCCATATACCCCCGTCGGTACTCCAGGGTACTACCGGTACCCCCGTTGGTACTCCGGTGTAGTACACGTATACCCCTGTCGGTACTCCGGGGTACACCTGCTGTCCCTACGGGCGCACGGGTTTAGACCCACCCTTCCTACTTGACCCTTCGCGTTAGGCCCGGTGTCCATAGGCGATGTTCCGGGTTAGAACATGTTCCCACAACAGTACTATGGGCCAGTGGCAGAACCCTTTGTGATGCGCCGGAGTTCTAACTGTTGTTCCAACGGGCGCGCGGTGTTAGATCTCAGCCTCCCATCTTGACCCTCCAGGGTAGGCCCGGTATCCTTCTCTGAAGCTCTAGGGTAGGCCTGGTGTCCCTTCCCGACGCTCTGGTGTAGTACCAGTAACCCCGCCCGGTGCTCCGAGGTAGTACCCGTATACCCCCGTCGGTACTCCGGAGCAGTAACGGTACCCCCGTTGGTACTCCGGTGTAGTACCCGTATACCCCGTCGTTACTCCGGGGTACACCTGCTGGCCTACAAGCACGCGGGTTGAGAACCAGCCTTCCTACCTGACCCTCGGCGGTAGGCCCGGTGTCCATAGGCGATGTTCCGGGATAGAACCCGTTCCCACAGCAGTACTATGGGCCCGTGGCAGAACCCTTTGTGATGCGCCGGAGTTCTAACTGTTGTCCCAACAGGCACGCGGTGTTAGATCCCGGCCCCCCATCCTGACCCTCCAGGGTAGGCCCGGTATCCCGACCTGATGCTCCAGGGTAGGCCTGGCTTCCCTTCCCGACGCTCTGGTGTAGTACCGGTAACCACGCCCGGTGCTCCAGCGTAATGCCAGGGTTCCCCCGTCAGTACTCCGGGGTAGTAC
Organism: Buteo buteo; assembly: GCF_964188355.1. NCBI lineage: Eukaryota > Metazoa > Chordata > Aves > Accipitriformes > Accipitridae > Buteo > Buteo buteo. Next base: position 73,735 of record NW_027439293.1, read on the forward strand.
CGGTACCCCCGCCCGGTGCTTCGAGGTAGTACCCGTATACCACAGTTGGTACTCCGGGGTACACCTGCTGTGCCTACAAGCACGCGGGTTGAGAACCAGCCGTCCTACCTGACCCTCGGCGGTAGGCCCGGTGTCCATAGGCGACGTTCCGGGATAGAACCCGTTCCCACAACAGTACTATGGGCCCGTGGCAGAACCCTTTGTGATGCGCCGGAGTTCTAACTGTTGTCCCAACAGGCACACGGTGTTAGATCTCAGCCTCCCATCCTGACCCTCCAGGGTAGGCCCGGTATCCCGACCTGATGCTCCGGGGTAGGCCTGGCGTCCCTTCCCGACGCTCTGGTGTAGTACCCGTAACCCCGCCCGGTGCTCCAGGGTAGTACCCATATACCCCCGTCGGTACTCCAGGGTACTACCGGTACCCCCGTTGGTACTCCGGTGTAGTACCCGTATACCCCTGTCGGTACTCCGGGGTACACCTGCTGTCCCTACGGGCGCACGGGTTTAGACCCACCCTTCCTACTTGACCCTTCGCGTTAGGCCCGGTGTCCATAGGCGATGTTCCGGGTTAGAACATGTTCCCACAACAGTACTATGGGCCAGTGGCAGAACCCTTTGTGATGCACCGGAGTTCTAACTGTTGTTCCAACGGGCGCGCGGTGTTAGATCTCAGCCTCCCATCTTGACCCTCCAGGGTAGGCCCGGTATCCTTATCTGAAGCTCTAGGGTAGGCCTGGTGTCCCTTCCCGACGCTCTGGTGTAGTACCAGTAACCCCGCCCGGTGCTCCGAGGTAGTACCCGTATACCCTCGTCGGTACTCCGGAGCAGTAACGGTACCCCCGTTGGTGCTGCGGTCTAGTACCCGTATACCCCCGTCGGTACTCCGGGGTACACCTGCTGGCCTACAAGCACGCGGGTTGAGAACCAGCCTTCCTACCTGACCCTCGGCGGTAGGCCCGGTGTCCATAGGCGACGTACCGGGATAGAACCCGTTCCCACACCAGTACTATGGGCCCGTGGCAGAACCCTTTGTGATGCGCCGGAGTTCTAACTGTTGTCCCAACAGGCACGCGGTGTTAGATCCCGGCCCCCCATCCTGACCCTCCAGGGTGAGCCCGGTATCCCGACCTGATGCTCCGGGGTAGGCCTGGCTTCCCTTCCCGATGCTCTGGTGTAGTACCGGTAACCACGCCCGGTACTCCAGCGTAATGCCAGGGTTCCCCCGTCAGTACTCCGGGGTAGTACCGGTACCCCCGCCCGGTGCTTCGAGGTAGTACCCGTATACCACCGTTGGTACTCCGGGGTACACCTGCTGTGCCTACAAGCACGCGGGTTGAGAACCAGCCGTCCTACCTGACCCTCGGCGGTAGGCCCGGTGTCCATAGGCGACGTTCCGGGATAGAACCCGTTCCCACAACAGTACTATGGGCCCGTGACAGAACCCTTTGTGATGCGCCGGTGTTCTAACTGTTGTCCCAACAGGCACACGGTGTTAGATCTCAGCCCCCCATCCTGACCCTCCAGGGTAGGCCCGGTATCCCGACCTGATGCTCCGGGGTAGGCCTGGCGTCCCTTCCCGACGCTCTGGTGTAGTACCCGTAACCCCGCCCGGTGCTCCAGGGTAGTACCCATATACCCCCGTCGGTACTCCAGGGTACTACCGGTACCCCCGTTGGTACTCCGGTGTAGTACACGTATACCCCTGTCGGTACTCCGGGGTACACCTGCTGTCCCTACGGGCGCACGGGTTTAGACCCACCCTTCCTACTTGACCCTTCGCGTTAGGCCCGGTGTCCATAGGCGATGTTCCGGGTTAGAACATGTTCCCACAACAGTACTATGGGCCAGTGGCAGAACCCTTTGTGATGCGCCGGAGTTCTAACTGTTGTTCCAACGGGCGCGCGGTGTTAGATCTCAGCCTCCCATCTTGACCCTCCAGGGTAGGCCCGGTATCCTTATCTGAAGCTCTAGGGTAGGCCTGGCGTCCCTTCCCGACGCTCTGGTGTAGTACCAGTAACCCCGCCCGGTGCTCCGAGGTAGTACCCGTATACCCCCGTCGGTACTCCGGAGCAGTAACGGTACCCCCGTTGGTACTCCGGTGTAGTACCCGTATACCCCGTCGTTACTCCGGGGTACACCTGCTGGCCTACAAGCACGCGGGTTGAGAACCAGCCTTCCTACCTGACCCTCGGCGGTAGGCCCGGTGTCCATAGGCGATGTTCCGGGATAGAACCCGTTCCCACAGCAGTACTATGGGCCCGTGGCAGAACCCTTTGTGATGCGCCGGAGTTCTAACTGTTGTCCCAACAGGCACGCGGTGTTAGATCCCGGCCCCCCATCCTGACCCTCCAGGGTAGGCCCGGTATCCCGACCTGATGCTCCGGGGTAGGCCTGGCTTCCCTTCCCGATGCTCTGGTGTAGTACCGGTAACCACGCAGGGTACTCCAGCGTAATGCCAGGGTTCCCCCGTCAGTACTCCGGGGTAGTACCGGTACCCCCGCCCGGTGCTTCGAGGTAGTACCCGTATACCACCGTTGGTACTCCGGGGTACACCTGCTGTGCCTACAAGCACGCGGGTTGAGAACCAGCCGTCCTACCTGACCCTCGGCGGTAGGCCCGGTGTCCATAGGCGACGTTCCGGGATAGAACCCGTTCCCACAACAGTACTATGGGCCCGTGACAGAACCCTTTGTGATGCGCCGGTGTTCTAACTGTTGTCCCAACAGGCACACGGTGTTAGATCTCAGCCCCCCATCCTGACCCTCCAGGGTAGGCCCGGTATCCCGACCTGATGCTCCGGGGTAGGCCTGGCGTCCCTTCCCGACGCTCTGGTGTAGTACCCGTAACCCCGCCCGGTGCTCCAGGGTAGTACCCATATACCCCCGTCGGTACTCCAGGGTACTACCGGTACCCCCGTTGGTACTCCGGTGTAGTACACGTATACCCCTGTCGGTACTCCGGGGTACACCTGCTGTCCCTACGGGCGCACGGGTTTAGACCCACCCTTCCTACTTGACCCTTCGCGTTAGGCCCGGTGTCCATAGGCGATGTTCCGGGTTAGAACATGTTCCCACAACAGTACTATGGGCCAGTGGCAGAACCCTTTGTGATGCGCCGGAGTTCTAACTGTTGTTCCAACGGGCGCGCGGTGTTAGATCTCAGCCTCCCATCTTGACCCTCCAGGGTAGGCCCGGTATCCTTATCTGAAGCTCTAGGGTAGGCCTGGTGTCCCTTCCCGACGCTCTGGTGTAGTACCAGTAACCCCGCCCGGTGCTCCGAGGTAGTACCCGTATACCCCCGTCGGTACTCCGGAGCAGTAACGGTACCCCCGTTGGTACTCCGGTGTAGTACCCGTATACCCCGTCGTTACTCCGGGGTACACCTGCTGGCCTACAAGCACGCGGGTTGAGAACCAGCCTTCCTACCTGACCCTCGGCGGTAGGCCCGGTGTCCATAGGCGATGTTCCGGGATAGAACCCGTTCCCACAGCAGTACTATGGGCCCGTGGCAGAACCCTTTGTGATGCGCCGGAGTTCTAACTGTTGTCCCAACAGGCACGCGGTGTTAGATCCCGGCCCCCCATCCTGACCCTCCAGGGTAGGCCCGGTATCCCGACCTGATGCTCCAGGGTAGGCCTGGCTTCCCTTCCCGACGCTCTGGTGTAGTACCGGTAACCACGCCCGGTGCTCCAGCGTAATGCCAGGGTTCCCCCGTCAGTACTCCGGGGTAGTACCGGTACCCCCGCCCGGTGCTTCGAGGTAGTACCCGTATACCACAGTTGGTACTCCGGGGTACACCTGCTGTGCCTACAAGCACGCGGGTTGAGAACCAGCCGTCCTACCTGACCCTCGGCGGTAGGCCCGGTGTCCATAGGCGACGTTCCGGGATAGAACCCGTTCCCACAACAGTACTATGGGCCCGTGGCAGAACCCTTTGTGATGCGCCGGAGTTCTAACTGTTGTCCCAACAGGCACACGGTGTTAGATCTCAGCCTCCCATCCTGACCCTCCAGGGTAGGCCCGGTATCCCGACCTGATGCTCCGGGGTAGGCCTGGCGTCCCTTCCCGACGCTCTGGTGTAGTACCCGTAACCCCGCCCGGTGCTCCAGGGTAGTACCCATATACCCCCGTCGGTACTCCAGGGTACTACCTGTACCCCCGTTGGTACTCCGGTGTATTACCCGTATACCCCTGTCGGTACTCCGGGGTACACCTGCTGTCCCTACGGGCGCACGGGTTTAGACCCACCCTTCCTACTTGACCCTTCGCGTTAGGCCCGGTGTCCATAGGCGATGTTCCGGGTTAGAACATGTTCCCACAAGAGTACTATGGGCCAGTGGCAGAACCCTTTGTGATGCGCCGGAGTTCTAACTGTTGTTCCAACGGGCGCGCGGTGTTAGATCTCAGCCTCCCATCTTGACCCTCCAGGGTAGGCCCGGTATCCTTATCTGAAGCTCTAGGGTAGGCCTGGTGTCCCTTCCCGACGCTCTGGTGTAGTACCAGTAACCCCGCCCGGTGCTCCGAGGTAGTACCCGTATACCCCCGTCGGTACTCCGGAGCAGTAACGGTACCCCCGTTGGTACTCCGGTGTAGTACCCGTATACCCCCGTCGGTACTCCGGGGTACACCTGCTGGCCTACAAGCACGCGGGTTGAGAACCAGCCTTCCTACCTGACCCTCGGCGGTAGCCCCGGTGTCCATAGGCGATGTTCCGGGATAGAACCCGTTCCCACAGCAGTACTATGGGCCCGTGGCAGAACCCTTTGTGATGCGCCGGAGTTCTAACTGTTGTCCCAACAGGCACGCGGTGTTAGATCCCGGCCCCCCATCCTGACCCTCCAGGGTAGGCCCGGTATCCCGACCTGATGCTCCAGGGTAGGCCTGGCTTCCCTTCCCGACGCTCTGGTGTAGTACCGGTAACCACGCCCGGTGCTCCAGCGTAATGCCAGGGTTCCCCCGTCAGTACTCCGGGGTAGTACCGGTACCCCCGCCCGGTGCTTCGAGGTAGTACCCGTATACCACAGTTGGTACTCCGGGGTACACCTGCTGTGCCTACAAGCACGCGGGTTGAGAACCAGCCGTCCTACCTGACCCTCGGCGGTAGGCCCGGTGTCCATAGGCGACGTTCCGGGATAGAACCCGTTCCCACAACAGTACTATGGGCCCGTGGCAGAACCCTTTGTGATGCGCCGGAGTTCTAACTGTTGTCCCAACAGGCACACGGTGTTAGATCTCAGCCTCCCATCCTGACCCTCCAGGGTAGGCCCGGTATCCCGACCTGATGCTCCGGGGTAGGCCTGGCGTCCCTTCCCGACGCTCTGGTGTAGTACCCGTAACCCCGCCCGGTGCTCCAGGGTAGTACCCATATACCCCCGTCGGTACTCCAGGGTACTACCGGTACCCCCGTTGGTACTCCGGTGTAGTACCCGTATACCCCTGTCGGTACTCCGGGGTACACCTGCTGTCCCTACGGGCGCGCGGGTTTAGACCCACCCTTCCTACTTGACCCTTCGCGTTAGGCCCGGTGTCCATAGGCGATGTTCCGGGTTAGAACATGTTCCCACAAGAGTACTATGGGCCAGTGGCAGAACCCTTTGTGATGCGCCGGAGTTCTAACTGTTGTTCCAACGGGCGCGCGGTGTTAGATCTCAGCCTCCCATCTTGACCCTCCAGGGTAGGCCCGGTATCCTTATCTGAAGCTCTAGGGTAGGCCTGGTGTCCCTTCCCGACGCTCTGGTGTAGTACCCGTAACCCCGCCCGGTGCTCCGAGGTAGTACCCGTATACCCCCGTCGGTACTCCAGGGTACTACCGGTACCCCCGTTGGTACTCCGGTGTAGTACCCGTATACCCCCGTCGGTACTCCGGGGTACACCTGCTGGCCTACAAGCACGCGGGTTGAGAACCAGCCTTCCTACCTGACCCTCGGCGGTAGGCCCGGTGTCCATAGGCGACGTACCGGGATAGAACCCGTTCCCACACCAGTACTATGGGCCCGTGGCAGAACCCTTTGTGATGCGCCGGAGTTCTAACTGTTGTCCCAACAGGCACGCGGTGTTAGATCCCGGCCCCCCATCCTGACCCTCCAGGGTAGGCCCGGTATCCCGACCTGATGCTCCGGGGTAGGCCTGGCGTCCCTTCCCGACGCTCTGGTGTAGTACCCGTAACCCCGCCCGGTGCTCCAGGGTAGTACCCATATACCCCCGTCGGTACTCCAGGGTACTACCGGTACCCCCGTTGGTACTCCGGTGTAGTACACGTATACCCCTGTCGGTACTCCGGGGTACACCTGCTGTCCCTACGGGCGCACGGGTTTAGACCCACCCTTCCTACTTGACCCTTCGCGTTAGGCCCGGTGTCCATAGGCGATGTTCCGGGTTAGAACATGTTCCCACAACAGTACTATGGGCCAGTGGCAGAACCCTTTGTGATGCGCCGGAGTTCTAACTGTTGTTCCAACGGGCGCGCGGTGTTAGATCTCAGCCTCCCATCTTGACCCTCCAGGGTAGGCCCGGTATCCTTATCTGAAGCTCTAGGGTAGGCCTGGTGTCCCTTCCCGACGCTCTGGTGTAGTACCAGTAACCCCGCCCGGTGCTCCGAGGTAGTACCCGTATACCCCCGTCGGTACTCCGGAGCAGTAACGGTACCCCCGTTGGTGCTGCGGTCTAGTACCCGTATACCCCCGTCGGTACTCCGGGGTACACCTGCTGGCCTACAAGCACGCGGGTTGAGAACCAGCCTTCCTACCTGACCCTCGGCGGTAGGCCCGGTGTCCATAGGCGATGTTCCGGGATAGAACCCGTTCCCACAGCAGTACTATGGGCCCGTGGCAGAACCCTTTGTGATGCGCCGGAGTTCTAACTGTTGTCCCAACAGGCACGCGGTGTTAGATCCCGGCCCCCCATCCTGACCCTCCAGGGTAGGCCCGGTATCCCGACCTGATGCTCCGGGGTAGGCCTGGCGTCCCTTCCCGACGCTCTGGTGTAGTACCCGTAACCCCGCCCGGTGCTCCAGGGTAGTACCCATATACCCCCGTCGGTACTCTAGGGTACTACCGGTACCCCCGTTGGTACTCCGGTGTAGTACCCGTATACCCCTGTCGGTACTCCGGGGTACACCTGCTGTCCCTACGGGCGCACGGGTTTAGACCCACCCTTCCTACTTGACCCTTCGCGTTAGGCCCGGTGTCCATAGGCGATGTTCCGGGTTAGAACATGTTCCCACAACAGTACTATGGGCCAGTGGCAGAACCCTTTGTGATGCGCCGGAGTTCTAACTGTTGTTCCAACGGGCGCGCGGTGTTAGATCTCAGCCTCCCATCTTGACCCTCCAGGGTAGGCCCGGTATCCTTATCTGAAGCTCTAGGGTAGGCCTGGCATCCCTTCCCGACGCTCTGGTGTAGTACCAGTAACCCCGCCCGGTGCTCCGAGGTAGTACCCGTATACCCCCGTCGGTACTCCGGAGCAGTAACGGTACCCCCGTTGGTACTCCGGTGTAGTACCCGTATACCCCCGTCGGTACTCCGGGGTACACCTGCTGGCCTACAAGCACGCGGGTTGAGAACCAGCCTTCCTACCTGACCCTCGGCAGTAGGCCCGGTGTCCATAGGCGATGTTCCGGGATAGAACCCGTTCCCACACCAGTACTATGGGCCCGTGGCAGAACCCTTTGTGATGCGCCGGAGTTCTAACTGTTGTCCCAACAGGCACGCGGTGTTAGATCCCGGCCCCCCATCCTGACCCTCCAGGGTAGGCCCGGTATCCCGACCTGATGCTCCGGGGTAGGCCTGGCGTCCCTTCCCGACGCTCTGGTGTAGTACCCGTAACCCCGCCCGGTGCTCCAGGGTAGTACCCATATACCCCCGTCGGTACTCCAGGGTACTACCGGTACCCCCGTTGGTACTCCGGTGTAGTACCCGTATACCCCTGTCGGTACTCCGGGGTACACCTGCTGTCCCTACGGGCGCACGGGTTTAGACCCACCCTTCCTACTTGACCCTTCGCGTTAGGCCCGGTGTCCATAGGCGATGTTCCGGGTTAGAACATGTTCCCACAAGAGTACTATGGGCCAGTGGCAGAACCCTTTGTGATGCGCCGGAGTTCTAACTGTTGTTCCAACGGGCGCGCGGTGTTAGATCTCAGCCTCCCATCTTGACCCTCCAGGGTAGGCCCGGTATCCTTATCTGAAGCTCTAGGGTAGGCCTGGTGTCCCTTCCCGACGCTCTGGTGTAGTACCAGTAACCCCGCCCGGTGCTCCGAGGTAGTACCCGTATACCCCCGTCGGTACTCCGGAGCAGTAACGGTACCCCCGTTGGTACTCCGGTGTAGTACCCGTATACCCCCGTCGGTACTCCGGGGTACACCTGCTGGCCTACAAGCACGCGGGTTGAGAACCAGCCTTCCTACCTGACCCTCGGCGGTAGCCCCGGTGTCCATAGGCGACGTTCCGGGATAGAACCCGTTCCCACAGCAGTACTATGGGCCCGTGACAGAACCCTTTGTGATGCGCCGGAGTTCTAACTGTTGTCCCAACAGGCACACGTTGTTAGATCCCGGCCCCCCATCCTGACCCTCCAGGGTAGGCCCGGTATCCCGACCTGATGCTCCAGGGTAGGCCTGGCTTCCCTTCCCGATGCTCTGGTGTAGTACCGGTAACCACGCTCGGTACTCCGTCGTAATGCCAGGGTTCCCCCGTCAGTACTCCGGGGTAGTACCGGTACCCCCGCCCGGTGCTCCGAGGTAGTACTCGTATACCCCCGTCGGTACTCCGGAGCAGTAACGGTACCCCCGTTGGTACTCCGGTGTAGTACCCGTATACCCCCGTCGGTACTCCGGGGTACACCTGCTGGCCTACAAGCACGCGGGTTGAGAACCAGCCTTCCTACCTTCCCTCGGCGGTAGGCCCGGTGTCCATAGGCGACGTACCGGGATAGAACCCGTTCCCACACCAGTACTATGGGCCCGTGGCAGAACCCTTTGTGATGCGCCGGAGTTCTAACTGTTGTCCCAACAGGCACGCGGTGTTAGATCCCGGCCCCCCATCCTGACCCTCCAGGGTAGGCCCGGTATCCCGACCTGATGCTCCGGGGTAGGCCTGGCGTCCCTTCCCGACGCTCTGGTGTAGTACCCGTAACCCCGCCCGGTGCTCCAGGGTAGTACCCATATACGCCCGTCAGTACTCCAGGGTACTACCGGTACCCCCGTTGGTACTCCGGTGTAGTACCCGTATACCCCTGTCGGTACTCCGGGGTACACCTGCTGTCCCTACGGGCGCACGGGTTTAGACCCACCCTTCCTACTTGACCCTTCGCGTTAGGCCCGGTGTCCATAGGCGATGTTCCGGGTTAGAACATGTTCCCACAAGAGTACTATGGGCCAGTGGCAGAACCCTTTGTGATGCGCCGGAGTTCTAACTGTTGTTCCAACGGGCGCGCGGTGTTAGATCTCAGCCTCCCATCTTGACCCTCCAGGGTAGGCCCGGTATCCTTATCTGAAGCTCTAGGGTAGGCCTGGCGTCCCTTCCCGACGCTCTGGTGTAGTACCAGTAACCCCGCCCGGTGCTCCGAGGTAGTACCCGTATACCCCCGTCGGTACTCCGGAGCAGTAACGGTACCCCCGTTGGTACTCCGGTGTAGTACCCGTATACCCCCGTCGGTACTCCGGGGTACACCTGCTGGCCTACAAGCACGCGGGTTGAGAACCAGCCTTCCTACCTGACCCTCGGCAGTAGGCCCGGTGTCCATAGGCGATGTTCCGGGATAGAACCCGTTCCCACAGCAGTACTATGGGCCCGTGGCAGAACCCTTTGTGATGCGCCGGAGTTCTAACTGTTGTCCCAACAGGCACGCGGTGTTAGATCCCGGCCCCCCATCCTGACCCTCCAGGGTAGGCCCGGTATCCCGACCTGATGCTCCGGGGTAGGCCTGGCGTCCCTTCCCGACGCTCTGGTGTAGTACCCGTAACCCCGCCCGGTGCTCCAGGGTAGTACCCATATACCCCCGTCGGTACTCCAGGGTACTACCGGTACCCCCGTTGGTACTCCGGTGTAGTACCCGTATACCCCTGTCGGTACTCCGGGGTACACCTGCTGTCCCTACGGGCGCACGGGTTTAGACCCACCCTTCCTACTTGACCCTTCGCGTTAGGCCCGGTGTCCATAGGCGATGTTCCGGGTTAGAACATGTTCCCACAAGAGTACTATGGGCCAGTGGCAGAACCCTTTGTGATGCGCCGGAGTTCTAACTGTTGTTCCAACGGGCGCGCGGTGTTAGATCTCAGCCTCCCATCTTGACCCTCCAGGGTAGGCCCGGTATCCTTATCTGAAGCTCTAGGGTAGGCCTGGTGTCCCTTCCCGACGCTCTGGTGTAGTACCAGTAACCCCGCCCGGTGCTCCGAGGTAGTACCCGTATACCCCCGTCGGTACTCCGGAGCAGTAACGGTACCCCCGTTGGTACTCCGGTGTAGTACCCGTATACCCCCGTCGGTACTCTGGGGTACACCTGCTGGCCTACAAGCACGCGGGTTGAGAACCAGCCTTCCTACCTGACCCTCGGCGGTAGCCCCGGTGTCCATAGGCGACGTTCCGGGATAGAACCCGTTCCCACAGCAGTACTATGGGCCCGTGACAGAACCCTTTGTGATGCGCCGGAGTTCTAACTGTTGTCCCAACAGGCACACGTTGTTAGATCCCGGCCCCCCATCCTGACCCTCCAGGGTAGGCCCGGTATCCCGACCTGATGCTCCAGGGTAGGCCTGGCTTCCCTTCCCGATGCTCTGGTGTAGTACCGGTAACCACGCTCGGTACTCCGTCGTAATGCCAGGGTTCCCCCGTCAGTACTCCGGGGTAGTACCGGTACCCCCGCCCGGTGCTCCGAGGTAGTACCCGTATACCCCCGTCGGTACTCCGGAGCAGTAACGGTACCCCCGTTGGTACTCCGGTGTAGTACCCGTATACCCCCGTCGGTACTCCGGGGTACACCTGCTGGCCTACAAGCACGCGGGTTGAGAACCAGCCTTCCTACCTTCCCTCGGCGGTAGGCCCGGTGTCCATAGGCGACGTACCGGGATAGAACCCGTTCCCACACCAGTACTATGGGCCCGTGGCAGAACCCTTTGTGATGCGCCGGAGTTCTAACTGTTGTCCCAACAGGCACGCGGTGTTAGATCCCGGCCCCCCATCCTGACCCTCCAGGGTAGGCCCGGTATCCCGACCTGATGCTCCGGGGTAGGCCTGGCGTCCCTTCCCGACGCTCTGGTGTAGTACCCGTAACCCCGCCCGGTGCTCCAGGGTAGTACCCATATACCCCCGTCGGTACTCCAGGGTACTACCGGTACCCCCGTTGGTACTCCGGTGTAGTACCCGTATACCCCTGTCGGTACTCCGGGGTACACCTGCTGTCCCTACGGGCGCACGGGTTTAGACCCACCCTTCCTACTTGACCCTTCGCGTTAGGCCCGGTGTCCATAGGCGATGTTCCGGGTTAGAACATGTTCCCACAAGAGTACTATGGGCCAGTGGCAGAACCCTTTGTGATGCGCCGGAGTTCTAACTGTTGTTCCAACGGGCGCGCGGTGTTAGATCTCAGCCTCCCATCTTGACCCTCCAGGGTAGGCCCGGTATCCTTATCTGAAGCTCTAGGGTAGGCCTGGTGTCCCTTCCCGACGCTCTGGTGTAGTACCAGTAACCCCGCCCGGTGCTCCGAGGTAGTACCCGTATACCCCCGTCGGTACTCCGGAGCAGTAACGGTACCCCCGTTGGTACTCCGGTGTAGTACCCGTATACCCCCGTCGGTACTCCGGGGTACACCTGCTGGCCTACAAGCACGCGGGTTGAGAACCAGCCTTCCTACCTGACCCTCGGCGGTAGGCCCGGTGTCCATAGGCGACGTACCGGGATAGAACCCGTTCCCACACCAGTACTATGGGCCCGTGGCAGAACCCTTTGTGATGCGCCGGAGTTCTAACTGTTGTCCCAACAGGCACGCGGTGTTAGATCCCGGCCCCCCATCCTGACCCTCCAGGGTAGGCCCGGTATCCCGACCTGATGCTCCGGGGTAGGCCTGGCGTCCCTTCCCGACGCTCTGGTGTAGTACCCGTAACCCCGCCCGGTGCTCCAGGGTAGTACCCATATACCCCCGTCGGTACTCCAGGGTACTACCGGTACCCCCCTTGGTACTCCGGTGTAGTACACGTATACCCCTGTCGGTACTCCGGGGTACACCTGCTGTCCCTACGGGCGCGCGGGTTTAGACCCACCCTTCCTACTTGACCCTTCGCGTTAGGCCCGGTGTCCATAGGCGATGTTCCGGGTTAGAACATGTTCCCACAAGAGTACTATGGGTCAGTGGCAGAACCCTTTGTGATGCGCCGGAGTTCTAACTGTTGTTCCAACGGGCGCGCGGTGTTAGATCTCAGCCTCCCATCTTGACCCTCCAGGGTAGGCCCGGTATCCTTATCTGAAGCTCTAGGGTAGGCCTGGCGTCCCTTCCCGACGCTCTGGTGTAGTACCAGTAACCCCGCCCGGTGCTCCGAGGTAGTACCCGTATACCCCCGTCGGTACTCCGGAGCAGTAACGGTACCCCCGTTGGTACTCCGGTGTAGTACCCGTATACCCCCGTCGGTACTCTGGGGTACACCTGCTGGCCTACAAGCACGCGGGTTGAGAACCAGCCTTCCTACCTGACCCTCGGCGGTAGCCCCGGTGTCCATAGGCGACGTTCCGGGATAGAACCCGTTCCCACAGCAGTACTATGGGCCCGTGACAGAACCCTTTGTGATGCGCCGGAGTTCTAACTGTTGTCCCAACAGGCACACGTTGTTAGATCCCGGCCCCCCATCCTGACCCTCCAGGGTAGGCCCGGTATCCCGACCTGATGCTCCAGGGTAGGCCTGGCTTCCCTTCCCGATGCTCTGGTGTAGTACCGGTAACCACGCTCGGTACTCCGTCGTAATGCCAGGGTTCCCCCGTCAGTACTCCGGGGTAGTACCGGTACCCCCGCCCGGTGCTCCGAGGTAGTACCCGTATACCCCCGTCGGTACTCCGGAGCAGTAACGGTACCCCCGTTGGTACTCCGGTGTAGTACCCGTATACCCCCGTCGGTACTCCGGGGTACACCTGCTGGCCTACAAGCACGCGGGTTGAGAACCAGCCTTCCTACCTTCCCTCGGCGGTAGGCCCGGTGTCCATAGGCGACGTACCGGGATAGAACCCGTTCCCACACCAGTACTATGGGCCCGTGGCAGAACCCTTTGTGATGCGCCGGAGTTCTAACTGTTGTCCCAACAGGCACGCGGTGTTAGATCCCGGCCCCCCATCCTGACCCTCCAGGGTAGGCCCGGTATCCCGACCTGATGCTCCGGGGTAGGCCTGGCGTCCCTTCCCGACGCTCTGGTGTAGTACCCGTAACCCCGCCCGGTGCTCCAGGGTAGTACCCATATACCCCCGTCGGTACTCCAGGGTACTACCGGTACCCCCGTTGGTACTCCGGTGTAGTACCCGTATACCCCTGTCGGTACTCCGGGGTACACCTGCTGTCCCTACGGGCGCACGGGTTTAGACCCACCCTTCCTACTTGACCCTTCGCGTTAGGCCCGGTGTCCATAGGCGATGTTCCGGGTTAGAACATGTTCCCACAACAGTACTATGGGCCAGTGGCAGAACCCTTTGTGATGCACCGGAGTTCTAACTGTTGTTCCAACGGGCGCGCGGTGTTAGATCTCAGCCTCCCATCTTGACCCTCCAGGGTAGGCCCGGTATCCTTATCTGAAGCTCTAGGGTAGGCCTGGTGTCCCTTCCCGACGCTCTGGTGTAGTACCAGTAACCCCGCCCGGTGCTCCGAGGTAGTACCCGTATACCCCCGTCGGTACTCCGGAGCAGTAACGGTACCCCCGTTGGTGCTGCGGTCTAGTACCCGTATACCCCCGTCGGTACTCCGGGGTACACCTGCTGGCCTACAAGCACGCGGGTTGAGAACCAGCCTTCCTACCTGACCCTCGGCGGTAGGCCCGGTGTCCATAGGCGACGTACCGGGATAGAACCCGTTCCCACACCAGTACTATGGGCCCGTGGCAGAACCCTTTGTGATGCGCCGGAGTTCTAACTGTTGTCCCAACAGGCACGCGGTGTTAGATCCCGGCCCCCCATCCTGACCCTCCAGGGTAGGCCCGGTATCCCGACCTGATGCTCCGGGGTAGGCCTGGCGTCCCTTCCCGACGCTCTGGTGTAGTACCCGTAACCCCGCCCGGTGCTCCAGGGTAGTACCCATATACCCCCGTCGGTACTCCAGGGTACTACCGGTACCCCCGTTGGTACTCCGGTGTAGTACCCGTATACCCCTGTCGGTACTCCGGGGTACACCTGCTGTCCCTACGGGCGCACGGGTTTAGACCCACCCTTCCTACTTGACCCTTCGCGTTAGGCCCGGTGTCCATAGGCGATGTTCCGGGTTAGAACATGTTCCCACAAGAGTACTATGGGCCAGTGGCAGAACCCTTTGTGATGCGCCGGAGTTCTAACTGTTGTTCCAACGGGCGCGCGGTGTTAGATCTCAGCCTCCCATCTTGACCCTCCAGGGTAGGCCCGGTATCCTTCTCTGAAGCTCTAGGGTAGGCCTGGTGTCCCTTCCCGACGCTCTGGTGTAGTACCAGTAACCCCGCCCGGTGCTCCGAGGTAGTACCCGTATACCCCCGTCGGTACTCCGGAGCAGTAACGGTACCCCCGTTGGTACTCCGGTGTAGTACCCGTATACCCCCGTCGGTACTCCGGGGTACACCTGCTGGCCTACAAGCACGCGGGTTGAGAACCAGCCTTCCTACCTGACCCTCGGCGGTAGGCCCGGTGTCCATAGGCGACGTACCGGGATAGAACCCGTTCCCACACCAGTACTATGGGCCCGTGGCAGAACCCTTTGTGATGCGCCGGAGTTCTAACTGTTGTCCCAACAGGCACGCGGTGTTAGATCCCGGCCCCCCATCCTGACCCTCCAGGGTAGGCCCGGTATCCCGACCTGATGCTCCGGGGTAGGCCTGGCGTCCCTTCCCGACGCTCTGGTGTAGTACCCGTAACCCCGCCCGGTGCTCCAGGGTAGTACCCATATACCCCCGTCGGTACTCCAGGGTACTACCGGTACCCCCGTTGGTACTCCGGTGTAGTACCCGTATACCCCTGTCGGTACTCCGGGGTACACCTGCTGTCCCTACGGGCGCACGGGTTTAGACCCACCCTTCCTACTTGACCCTTCGCGTTAGGCCCGGTGTCCATAGGCGATGTTCCGTGTTAGAACATGTTCCCACAAGAGTACTATGGGCCAGTGGCAGAACCCTTTGTGATGCGCCGGAGTTCTAACTGTTGTTCCAACGGGCGCGCGGTGTTAGATCTCAGCCTCCCATCTTGACCCTCCAGGGTAGGCCCGGTATCCTTATCTGAAGCTCTAGGGTAGGCCTGGTGTCCCTTCCCGACGCTCTGGTGTAGTACCAGTAACCCCGCCCGGTGCTCCGAGGTAGTACCCGTATACCCCCGTCGGTACTCCGGAGCAGTAACGGTACCCCCGTTGGTACTCCGGTGTAGTACCCGTATACCCCCGTCGGTACTCCGGGGTACACCTGCTGGCCTACAAGCACGCGGGTTGAGAACCAGCCTTCCTACCTGACCCTCGGCGGTAGGCCCGGTGTCCATAGGCGATATTCCGGGATAGAACCCGTTCCCACAACAGTACTATGGGCCCGTGGCAGAACCCTTTGTGATGCGCCGGAGTTCTAACTGTTGTCCCAACAGGCACGCGGTGTTAGATCCCGGCCCCCCATCCTGACCCTCCAGGGTAGGCCCGGTATCCCGACCTGATGCTCCGGGGTAGGCCTGGCGTCCCTTCCCGACGCTCTGGTGTAGTACCCGTAACCCCGCCCGGTGCTCCAGGGTAGTACCCATATACCCCCGTCGGTACTCCAGGGTACTACCGGTACCCCCCTTGGTACTCCGGTGTAGTACACGTATACCCCTGTCGGTACTCCGGTGTACACCTGCTGTCCCTACGGGCGCGCGGGTTTAGACCCACCCTTCCTACTTGACCCTTCGCGTTAGGCCCGGTGTCCATAGGCGATGTTCCGGGTTAGAACATGTTCCCACAAGAGTACTATGGGTCAGTGGCAGAACCCTTTGTGATGCGCCGGAGTTCTAACTGTTGTTCCAACGGGCATGCGGTGTTAGATCTCAGCCTCCCATCTTGACCCTCCAGGGTAGGCCCGGTATCCTTATCTGAAGCTCTAGGGTAGGCCTGGCGTCCCTTCCCGACGCTCTGGTGTAGTACCAGTAACCCCGCCCGGTGCTCCGAGGTAGTACCCGTATACCCCCGTCGGTACTCCGGAGCAGTAACGGTACCCCCGTTGGTACTCCGGTGTAGTACCCGTATACCCCCGTCGGTACTCCGGGGTACACCTGCTGGCCTACAAGCACGCGGGTTGAGAACCAGCCTTCCTACCTTCCCTCGGCGGTAGGCCCGGTGTCCATAGGCGACGTACCGGGATAGAACCCGTTCCCACACCAGTACTATGGGCCCGTGGCAGAACCCTTTGTGATGCGCCGGAGTTCTAACTGTTGTCCCAACAGGCACGCGGTGTTAGATCCCGGCCCCCCATCCTGACCCTCCAGGGTAGGCCCGGTATCCCGACCTGATGCTCCGGGGTAGGCCTGGCGTCCCTTCCCGACGCTCTGGTGTAGTACCCGTAACCCCGCCCGGTGCTCCAGGGTAGTACCCATATACCCCCGTCGGTACTCCAGGGTACTACCGGTACCCCCGTTGGTACTCCGGTGTAGTACCCGTATACCCCTGTCGGTACTCCGGGGTACACCTGCTGTCCCTACGGGCGCACGGGTTTAGACCCACCCTTCCTACTTGACCCTTCGCGTTAGGCCCGGTGTCCATAGGCGATGTTCCGGGTTAGAACATGTTCCCACAAGAGTACTATGGGCCAGTGGCAGAACCCTTTGTGATGCGCCGGAGTTCTAACTGTTGTTCCAACGGGCGCGCGGTGTTAGATCTCAGCCTCCCATCTTGACCCTCCAGGGTAGGCCCGGTATCCTTCTCTGAAGCTCTAGGGTAGGCCTGGTGTCCCTTCCCGACGCTCTGGTGTAGTACCAGTAACCCCGCCCGGTGCTCCGAGGTAGTACCCGTATACCCCCGTCGGTACTCCGGAGCAGTAACGGTACCCCCGTTGGTACTCCGGTGTAGTACCCGTATACCCCCGTCGGTACTCCGGGGTACACCTGCTGGCCTACAAGCACGCGGGTTGAGAACCAGCCTTCCTACCTGACCCTCGGCGGTAGCCCCGGTGTCCATAGGCGACGTACCGGGATAGAACCCGTTCCCACACCAGTACTATGGGCCCGTGGCAGAACCCTTTGTGATGCGCCGGAGTTCTAACTGTTGTCCCAACAGGCACGCGGTGTTAGATCCCGGCCCCCCATCCTGACCCTCCAGGGTAGGCCCGGTATCCCGACCTGATGCTCCGGGGTAGGCCTGGCGTCCCTTCCCGACGCTCTGGTGTAGTACCCGTAACCCCGCCCGGTGCTCCAGGGTAGTACCCATATACCCCCGTCGGTACTCCAGGGTACTACCGGTACCCCCGTTGGTACTCCGGTGTAGTACCCGTATACCCCTGTCGGTACTCCGGGGTACACCTGCTGTCCCTACGGGCGCACGGGTTTAGACCCACCCTTCCTACTTGACCCTTCGCGTTAGGCCCGGTGTCCATAGGCGATGTTCCGGGTTAGAACATGTTCCCACAAGAGTACTATGGGCCAGTGGCAGAACCCTTTGTGATGCGCCGGAGTTCTAACTGTTGTTCCAACGGGCGCGCGGTGTTAGATCTCAGCCTCCCATCTTGACCCTCCAGGGTAGGCCCGGTATCCTTATCTGAAGCTCTAGGGTAGGCCTGGTGTCCCTTCCCGACGCTCTGGTGTAGTACCAGTAACCCCGCCCGGTGCTCCGAGGTAGTACCCGTATACCCCCGTCGGTACTCCGGAGCAGTAACGGTACCCCCGTTGGTACTCCGGTGTAGTACCCGTATACCCCCGTCGGTACTCCGGGGTACACCTGCTGGCCTACAAGCACGCGGGTTGAGAACCAGCCTTCCTACCTGACCCTCGGCGGTAGGCCCGGTGTCCATAGGCGATATTCCGGGATAGAACCCGTTCCCACAACAGTACTATGGGCCCGTGGCAGAACCCTTTGTGATGCGCCGGAGTTCTAACTGTTGTCCCAACAGGCACGCGGTGTTAGATCCCGGCCCCCCATCCTGACCCTCCAGGGTAGGCCCGGTATCCCGACCTGATGCTCCGGGGTAGGCCTGGCGTCCCTTCCCGACGCTCTGGTGTAGTACCCGTAACCCCGCCCGGTGCTCCAGGGTAGTACCCATATACCCCCGTCGGTACTCCAGGGTACTACCGGTACCCCCCTTGGTACTCCGGTGTAGTACACGTATACCCCTGTCGGTACTCCGGTGTACACCTGCTGTCCCTACGGGCGCGCGGGTTTAGACCCACCCTTCCTACTTGACCCTTCGCGTTAGGCCCGGTGTCCATAGGCGATGTTCCGGGTTAGAACATGTTCCCACAAGAGTACTATGGGTCAGTGGCAGAACCCTTTGTGATGCGCCGGAGTTCTAACTGTTGTTCCAACGGGCATGCGGTGTTAGATCTCAGCCTCCCATCTTGACCCTCCAGGGTAGGCCCGGTATCCTTATCTGAAGCTCTAGGGTAGGCCTGGCGTCCCTTCCCGACGCTCTGGTGTAGTACCAGTAACCCCGCCCGGTGCTCCGAGGTAGTACCCGTATACCCCCGTCGGTACTCCGGAGCAGTAACGGTACCCCCGTTGGTACTCCGGTGTAGTACCCGTATACCCCCGTCGGTACTCCGGGGTACACCTGCTGGCCTACAAGCACGCGGGTTGAGAACCAGCCTTCCTACCTTCCCTCGGCGGTAGGCCCGGTGTCCATAGGCGACGTACCGGGATAGAACCCGTTCCCACACCAGTACTATGGGCCCGTGGCAGAACCCTTTGTGATGCGCCGGAGTTCTAACTGTTGTCCCAACAGGCACGCGGTGTTAGATCCCGGCCCCCCATCCTGACCCTCCAGGGTAGGCCCGGTATCCCGACCTGATGCTCCGGGGTAGGCCTGGCGTCCCTTCCCGACGCTCTGGTGTAGTACCCGTAACCCCGCCCGGTGCTCCAGGGTAGTACCCATATACCCCCGTCGGTACTCCAGGGTACTACCGGTACCCCCGTTGGTACTCCGGTGTAGTACCCGTATACCCCTGTCGGTACTCCGGGGTACACCTGCTGTCCCTACGGGCGCACGGGTTTAGACCCACCCTTCCTACTTGACCCTTCGCGTTAGGCCCGGTGTCCATAGGCGATGTTCCGGGTTAGAACATGTTCCCACAAGAGTACTATGGGCCAGTGGCAGAACCCTTTGTGATGCGCCGGAGTTCTAACTGTTGTTCCAACGGGCGCGCGGTGTTAGATCTCAGCCTCCCATCTTGACCCTCCAGGGTAGGCCCGGTATCCTTATCTGAAGCTCTAGGGTAGGCCTGGTGTCCCTTCCCGACGCTCTGGTGTAGTACCAGTAACCCCGCCCGGTGCTCCGAGGTAGTACCCGTATACCCCCGTCGGTACTCCGGAGCAGTAACGGTACCCCCGTTGGTACTCCGGTGTAGTACCCGTATACCCCCGTCGGTACTCCGGGGTACACCTGCTGGCCTACAAGCACGCGGGTTGAGAACCAGCCTTCCTACCTGACCCTCGGCGGTAGGCCCGGTGTCCATAGGCGACGTACCGGGATAGAACCCGTTCCCACACCAGTACTATGGGCCCGTGGCAGAACCCTTTGTGATGCGCCGGAGTTCTAACTGTTGTCCCAACAGGCACGCGGTGTTAGATCCCGGCCCCCCATCCTGACCCTCCAGGGTAGGCCCGGTATCCCGACCTGATGCTCCGGGGTAGGCCTGGCGTCCCTTCCCGACGCTCTGGTGTAGTACCCGTAACCCCGCCCGGTGCTCCAGGGTAGTACCCATATACCCCCGTCGGTACTCCAGGGTACTACCGGTACCCCCGTTGGTACTCCGGTGTAGTACCCGTATACCCCTGTCGGTACTCCGGGGTACACCTGCTGTCCCTACGGGCGCACGGGTTTAGACCCACCCTTCCTACTTGACCCTTCGCGTTAGGCCCGGTGTCCATAGGCGATGTTCCGGGTTAGAACATGTTCCCACAAGAGTACTATGGGCCAGTGGCAGAACCCTTTGTGATGCGCCGGAGTTCTAACTGTTGTTCCAACGGGCGCGCGGTGTTAGATCTCAGCCTCCCATCTTGACCCTCCAGGGTAGGCCCGGTATCCTTATCTGAAGCTCTAGGGTAGGCCTGGTGTCCCTTCCCGACGATCTGGTGTAGTACCAGTAACCCCGCCCGGTGCTCCGAGGTAGTACCCGTATACCCCCGTCGGTACTCCGGAGCAGTAACTGTACCCCCGTTGGTACTCCGGTGTAGTACCCGTATACCCCCGTCGGTACTCCGGGGTACACCTGCTGGCCTACAAGCACGCGGGTTGAGAACCAGCCTTCCTACCTGACCCTCGGCGGTAGCCCCGGTGTCCATAGGCGATATTCCGGGATAGAACCCGTTCCCACACCAGTACTATGGGCCCGTGGCAGAACCCTTTGTGATGCGCCGGAGTTCTAACTGTTGTCCCAACAGGCACGCGGTGTTAGATCCCGGCCCCCCATCCTGACCCTCCAGGGTGAGCCCGGTATCCCGACCTGATGCTCCAGGGTAGGCCTGGCTTCCCTTCCCGACGCTCTGGTGTAGTACCGGTAACCACGCCCGGTGCTCCAGCATAATGCCAGGGTTCCCCCGTCAGTACTCCGGGGTAGTACCGAAACCCCCGCCCGGTGCTTCGAGGTAGTACCCGTATACCACTGTTGGTACTCCGGGGTACACCTGCTTTGCCTACAAGCACGCGGGTTGAGAACCAGCCTTCCTACCTGACCCTCGGCGGTAGGCCCGGTGTCCATAGGCGACGTACCGGGATAGAACCCGTTCCCACACCAGTACTATGGGCCCGTGGCAGAACCCTTTGTGATGCGCCAGAGTTCTAACTGTTGTCCCAACAGGCACGCGGTGTTAGATCCCGGCCCCCCATCCTGACCCTCCAGGGTAGGCCCGGTATCCCGACCTGATGCTCCGGGGTAGGCCTGGCGTCCCTTCCCGACGCTCTGGTGTAGTACCCGTAACCCCGCCCGGTGCTCCAGGGTAGTACCCATATACCCCCGTCGGTACTCCAGGGTACTACCGGTACCCCCCTTGGTACTCCGGTGTAGTACACGTATACCCCTGTCGGTACTCCGGTGTACACCTGCTGTCCCTACGGGCGCGCGGGTTTAGACCCACCCTTCCTACTTGACCCTTCGCGTTAGGCCCGGTGTCCATAGGCGATGTTCCGGGTTAGAACATGTTCCCACAAGAGTACTATGGGCCAGTGGCAGAACCCTTTGTGATGCGCCGGAGTTCTAACTGTTGTTCCAACGGGCGCGCGGTGTTAGATCTCAGCCTCCCATCTTGACCCTCCAGGGTAGGCCCGGTATCCTTCTCTGAAGCTCTAGGGTAGGCCTGGTGTCCCTTCCCGACGCTCTGGTGTAGTACCAGTAACCCCGCCCGGTGCTCCGAGGTAGTACCCGTATACCCCCGTCGGTACTCCGGAGCAGTAACGGTACCCCCGTTGGTACTCCGGTGTAGTACCCGTATACCCCCGTCGGTACTCCGGGGTACACCTGCTGGCCTACAAGCACGCGGGTTGAGAACCAGCCTTCCTACCTGACCCTCGGCGGTAGGCCCGGTGTCCATAGGCGACGTACCGGGATAGAACCCGTTCCCACACCAGTACTATGGGCCCGTGGCAGAACCCTTTGTGATGCGCCGGAGTTCTAACTGTTGTCCCAACAGGCACGCGGTGTTAGATCCCGGCCCCCCATCCTGACCCTCCAGGGTAGGCCCGGTATCCCGACCTGATGCTCCGGGGTAGGCCTGGCGTCCCTTCCCGACGCTCTGGTGTAGTACCCGTAACCCCGCCCGGTGCTCCAGGGTAGTACCCATATACCCCCGTCGGTACTCCAGGGTACTACCGGTACCCCCGTTGGTACTCCGGTGTAGTACCCGTATACCCCTGTCGGTACTCCGGGGTACACCTGCTGTCCCTACGGGCGCACGGGTTTAGACCCACCCTTCCTACTTGACCCTTCGCGTTAGGCCCGGTGTCCATAGGCGATGTTCCGGGTTAGAACATGTTCCCACAAGAGTACTATGGGCCAGTGGCAGAACCCTTTGTGATGCGCCGGAGTTCTAACTGTTGTTCCAACGGGCGCGCGGTGTTAGATCTCAGCCTCCCATCTTGACCCTCCAGGGTAGGCCCGGTATCCTTCTCTGAAGCTCTAGGGTAGGCCTGGTGTCCCTTCCCGACGCTCTGGTGTAGTACCAGTAACCCCGCCCGGTGCTCCGAGGTAGTACCCGTATACCCCCGTCGGTACTCCGGAGCAGTAACGGTACCCCCGTTGGTACTCCGGTGTAGTACCCGTATACCCCCGTCGGTACTCCGGGGTACACCTGCTGGCCTACAAGCACGCGGGTTGAGAACCAGCCTTCCTACCTGACCCTCGGCGGTAGGCCCGGTGTCCATAGGCGACGTACCGGGATAGAACCCGTTCCCACACCAGTACTATGGGCCCGTGGCAGAACCCTTTGTGATGCGCCGGAGTTCTAACTGTTGTCCCAACAGGCACGCGGTGTTAGATCCCGGCCCCCCATCCTGACCCTCCAGGGTAGGCCCGGTATCCCGACCTGATGCTCCGGGGTAGGCCTGGCGTCCCTTCCCGACGCTCTGGTGTAGTACCCGTAACCCCGCCCGGTGCTCCAGGGTAGTACCCATATACCCCCGTCGGTACTCCAGGGTACTACCGGTACCCCCGTTGGTACTCCGGTGTAGTACCCGTATACCCCTGTCGGTACTCCGGGGTACACCTGCTGTCCCTACGGGCGCACGGGTTTAGACCCACCCTTCCTACTTGACCCTTCGCGTTAGGCCCGGTGTCCATAGGCGATGTTCCGGGTTAGAACATGTTCCCACAAGAGTACTATGGGCCAGTGGCAGAACCCTTTGTGATGCGCCGGAGTTCTAACTGTTGTTCCAACGGGCGCGCGGTGTTAGATCTCAGCCTCCCATCTTGACCCTCCAGGGTAGGCCCGGTATCCTTATCTGAAGCTCTAGGGTAGGCCTGGTGTCCCTTCCCGACGCTCTGGTGTAGTACCAGTAACCCCGCCCGGTGCTCCGAGGTAGTACCCGTATACCCCCGTCGGTACTCCGGAGCAGTAACGGTACCCCCGTTGGTACTCCGGTGTAGTACCCGTATACCCCCGTCGGTACTCCGGGGTACACCTGCTGGCCTACAAGCACGCGGGTTGAGAACCAGCCTTCCTACCTGACCCTCGGCGGTAGGCCCGGTGTCCATAGGCGATATTCCGGGATAGAACCCGTTCCCACAACAGTACTATGGGCCCGTGGCAGAACCCTTTGTGATGCGCCGGAGTTCTAACTGTTGTCCCAACAGGCACGCGGTGTTAGATCCCGGCCCCCCATCCTGACCCTCCAGGGTAGGCCCGGTATCCCGACCTGATGCTCCGGGGTAGGCCTGGCGTCCCTTCCCGACGCTCTGGTGTAGTACCCGTAACCCCGCCCGGTGCTCCAGGGTAGTACCCATATACCCCCGTCGGTACTCCAGGGTACTACCGGTACCCCCCTTGGTACTCCGGTGTAGTACACGTATACCCCTGTCGGTACTCCGGTGTACACCTGCTGTCCCTACGGGCGCGCGGGTTTAGACCCACCCTTCCTACTTGACCCTTCGCGTTAGGCCCGGTGTCCATAGGCGATGTTCCGGGTTAGAACATGTTCCCACAAGAGTACTATGGGTCAGTGGCAGAACCCTTTGTGATGCGCCGGAGTTCTAACTGTTGTTCCAACGGGCATGCGGTGTTAGATCTCAGCCTCCCATCTTGACCCTCCAGGGTAGGCCCGGTATCCTTATCTGAAGCTCTAGGGTAGGCCTGGCGTCCCTTCCCGACGCTCTGGTGTAGTACCAGTAACCCCGCCCGGTGCTCCGAGGTAGTACCCGTATACCCCCGTCGGTACTCCGGAGCAGTAACGGTACCCCCGTTGGTACTCCGGTGTAGTACCCGTATACCCCCGTCGGTACTCCGGGGTACACCTGCTGGCCTACAAGCACGCGGGTTGAGAACCAGCCTTCCTACCTTCCCTCGGCGGTAGGCCCGGTGTCCATAGGCGACGTACCGGGATAGAACCCGTTCCCACACCAGTACTATGGGCCCGTGGCAGAACCCTTTGTGATGCGCCGGAGTTCTAACTGTTGTCCCAACAGGCACGCGGTGTTAGATCCCGGCCCCCCATCCTGACCCTCCAGGGTAGGCCCGGTATCCCGACCTGATGCTCCGGGGTAGGCCTGGCGTCCCTTCCCGACGCTCTGGTGTAGTACCCGTAACCCCGCCCGGTGCTCCAGGGTAGTACCCATATACCCCCGTCGGTACTCCAGGGTACTACCGGTACCCCCGTTGGTACTCCGGTGTAGTACCCGTATACCCCTGTCGGTACTCCGGGGTACACCTGCTGTCCCTACGGGCGCACGGGTTTAGACCCACCCTTCCTACTTGACCCTTCGCGTTAGGCCCGGTGTCCATAGGCGATGTTCCGGGTTAGAACATGTTCCCACAAGAGTACTATGGGCCAGTGGCAGAACCCTTTGTGATGCGCCGGAGTTCTAACTGTTGTTCCAACGGGCGCGCGGTGTTAGATCTCAGCCTCCCATCTTGACCCTCCAGGGTAGGCCCGGTATCCTTATCTGAAGCTCTAGGGTAGGCCTGGTGTCCCTTCCCGACGCTCTGGTGTAGTACCAGTAACCCCGCCCGGTGCTCCGAGGTAGTACCCGTATACCCCCGTCGGTACTCCGGAGCAGTAACGGTACCCCCGTTGGTACTCCGGTGTAGTACCCGTATACCCCCGTCGGTACTCCGGGGTACACCTGCTGGCCTACAAGCACGCGGGTTGAGAACCAGCCTTCCTACCTGACCCTCGGCGGTAGGCCCGGTGTCCATAGGCGACGTACCGGGATAGAACCCGTTCCCACACCAGTACTATGGGCCCGTGGCAGAACCCTTTGTGATGCGCCGGAGTTCTAACTGTTGTCCCAACAGGCACGCGGTGTTAGATCCCGGCCCCCCATCCTGACCCTCCAGGGTAGGCCCGGTATCCCGACCTGATGCTCCGGGGTAGGCCTGGCGTCCCTTCCCGACGCTCTGGTGTAGTACCCGTAACCCCGCCCGGTGCTCCAGGGTAGTACCCATATACCCCCGTCGGTACTCCAGGGTACTACCGGTACCCCCGTTGGTACTCCGGTGTAGTACCCGTATACCCCTGTCGGTACTCCGGGGTACACCTGCTGTCCCTACGGGCGCACGGGTTTAGACCCACCCTTCCTACTTGACCCTTCGCGTTAGGCCCGGTGTCCATAGGCGATGTTCCGGGTTAGAACATGTTCCCACAAGAGTACTATGGGCCAGTGGCAGAACCCTTTGTGATGCGCCGGAGTTCTAACTGTTGTTCCAACGGGCGCGCGGTGTTAGATCTCAGCCTCCCATCTTGACCCTCCAGGGTAGGCCCGGTATCCTTATCTGAAGCTCTAGGGTAGGCCTGGTGTCCCTTCCCGACGATCTGGTGTAGTACCAGTAACCCCGCCCGGTGCTCCGAGGTAGTACCCGTATACCCCCGTCGGTACTCCGGAGCAGTAACTGTACCCCCGTTGGTACTCCGGTGTAGTACCCGTATACCCCCGTCGGTACTCCGGGGTACACCTGCTGGCCTACAAGCACGCGGGTTGAGAACCAGCCTTCCTACCTGACCCTCGGCGGTAGCCCCGGTGTCCATAGGCGATATTCCGGGATAGAACCCGTTCCCACACCAGTACTATGGGCCCGTGGCAGAACCCTTTGTGATGCGCCGGAGTTCTAACTGTTGTCCCAACAGGCACGCGGTGTTAGATCCCGGCCCCCCATCCTGACCCTCCAGGGTGAGCCCGGTATCCCGACCTGATGCTCCAGGGTAGGCCTGGCTTCCCTTCCCGACGCTCTGGTGTAGTACCGGTAACCACGCCCGGTGCTCCAGCATAATGCCAGGGTTCCCCCGTCAGTACTCCGGGGTAGTACCGAAACCCCCGCCCGGTGCTTCGAGGTAGTACCCGTATACCACTGTTGGTACTCCGGGGTACACCTGCTTTGCCTACAAGCACGCGGGTTGAGAACCAGCCTTCCTACCTGACCCTCGGCGGTAGGCCCGGTGTCCATAGGCGACGTACCGGGATAGAACCCGTTCCCACACCAGTACTATGGGCCCGTGGCAGAACCCTTTGTGATGCGCCAGAGTTCTAACTGTTGTCCCAACAGGCACGCGGTGTTAGATCCCGGCCCCCCATCCTGACCCTCCAGGGTAGGCCCGGTATCCCGACCTGATGCTCCGGGGTAGGCCTGGCGTCCCTTCCCGACGCTCTGGTGTAGTACCCGTAACCCCGCCCGGTGCTCCAGGGTAGTACCCATATACCCCCGTCGGTACTCCAGGGTACTACCGGTACCCCCCTTGGTACTCCGGTGTAGTACACGTATACCCCTGTCGGTACTCCGGGGTACACCTGCTGTCCCTACGGGCGCGCGGGTTTAGACCCACCCTTCCTACTTGACCCTTCGCGTTAGGCCCGGTGTCCATAGGCGATGTTCCGGGTTAGAACATGTTCCCACAAGAGTACTATGGGCCAGTGGCAGAACCCTTTGTGATGCGCCGGAGTTCTAACTGTTGTTCCAACGGGCGCGCGGTGTTAGATCTCAGCCTCCCATCTTGACCCTCCAGGGTAGGCCCGGTATCCTTATCTGAAGCTCTAGGGTAGGCCTGGTGTCCCTTCCCGACGCTCTGGTGTAGTACCAGTAACCCCGCCCGGTGCTCCGAGGTAGTACCCGTATACCCCCGTCGGTACTCCGGAGCAGTAACGGTACCCCCGTTGGTACTCCGGTGTAGTACCCGTATACCCCCGTCGGTACTCCGGGGTACACCTGCTGGCCTACAAGCACGCGGGTTGAGAACCAGCCTTCCTACCTGACCCTCGGCGGTAGCCCCGGTGTCCATAGGCGATGTTCCGTGATAGAACCCGTTCCCACACCAGTACTATGGGCCCGTGGCAGAACCCTTTGTGATGCACCGGAGTTCTAACTGTTGTCCCAACAGGCACGCGGTGTTAGATCCCGGCCCCCCATCCTGACCCTCCAGGGTAGGCCCGGTATCCCGACCTGATGCTCCAGGGTAGGCCTGGCTTCCCTTCCCGACGCTCTGGTGTAGTACCGGTAACCACGCTCGGTACTCCGTCGTAATGCCAGGGTTCCCCGTCAGTACTCCGGGGTAGTACCGGTACCCCCGCCCGGTGCTCCGAGGTAGTACCCGTATACCCCCGTCGGTACTCCGGAGCAGTAACGGTACCCCCGTTGATACTCCGGTGTAGTACCCGTATACCCCCGTCGTTACTCCGGGGTACACCTGCTGGCCTACAAGCACGCGGGTTGAGAACCAGCCTTCCTACCTGACCCTCGGCGGTAGGCCCGGTGTCCATAGGCGATATTCCGGGATAGAACCCGTTCCCACAACAGTACTATGGGCCCGTGGCAGAACCCTTTGTGATGCGCCGGAGTTCTAACTGTTGTCCCAACAGGCACGCGGTGTTAGATCCCGGCCCCCCATCCTGACCCTCCAGGGTAGGCCCGGTATCCCGACCTGATGCTCCGGGGTAGGCCTGGCGTCCCTTCCCGACGCTCTGGTGTAGTACCCGTAACCCCGCCCGGTGCTCCAGGGTAGTACCCATATACCCCCGTCGGTACTCCAGGGTACTACCGGTACCCCCCTTGGTACTCCGGTGTAGTACACGTATACCCCTGTCGGTACTCCGGGGTACACCTGCTGTCCCTACGGGCGCGCGGGTTTAGACCCACCCTTCCTACTTGACCCTTCGCGTTAGGCCCGGTGTCCATAGGCGATGTTCCGGGTTAGAACATGTTCCCACAAGAGTACTATGGGCCAGTGGCAGAACCCTTTGTGATGCGCCGGAGTTCTAACTGTTGTTCCAACGGGCGCGCGGTGTTAGATCTCAGCCTCCCATCTTGACCCTCCAGGGTAGGCCCGGTATCCTTATCTGAAGCTCTAGGGTAGGCCTGGTGTCCCTTCCCGACGATCTGGTGTAGTACCAGTAACCCCGCCCGGTGCTCCGAGGTAGTACCCGTATACCCCCGTCGGTACTCCGGAGCAGTAACTGTACCCCCGTTGGTACTCCGGTGTAGTACCCGTATACCCCCGTCGGTACTCCGGGGTACACCTGCTGGCCTACAAGCACGCGGGTTGAGAACCAGCCTTCCTACCTGACCCTCGGCGGTAGCCCCGGTGTCCATAGGCGATATTCCGGGATAGAACCCGTTCCCACACCAGTACTATGGGCCCGTGGCAGAACCCTTTGTGATGCGCCGGAGTTCTAACTGTTGTCCCAACAGGCACGCGGTGTTAGATCCCGGCCCCCCATCCTGACCCTCCAGGGTGAGCCCGGTATCCCGACCTGATGCTCCAGGGTAGGCCTGGCTTCCCTTCCCGACGCTCTGGTGTAGTACCGGTAACCACGCCCGGTGCTCCAGCATAATGCCAGGGTTCCCCCGTCAGTACTCCGGGGTAGTACCGAAACCCCCGCCCGGTGCTTCGAGGTAGTACCCGTATACCACTGTTGGTACTCCGGGGTACACCTGCTTTGCCTACAAGCACGCGGGTTGAGAACCAGCCTTCCTACCTGACCCTCGGCGGTAGGCCCGGTGTCCATAGGCGACGTACCGGGATAGAACCCGTTCCCACACCAGTACTATGGGCCCGTGGCAGAACCCTTTGTGATGCGCCAGAGTTCTAACTGTTGTCCCAACAGGCACGCGGTGTTAGATCCCGGCCCCCCATCCTGACCCTCCAGGGTAGGCCCGGTATCCCGACCTGATGCTCCGGGGTAGGCCTGGCGTCCCTTCCCGACGCTCTGGTGTAGTACCCGTAACCCCGCCCGGTGCTCCAGGGTAGTACCCATATACCCCCGTCGGTACTCCAGGGTACTACCGGTACCCCCCTTGGTACTCCGGTGTAGTACACGTATACCCCTGTCGGTACTCCGGGGTACACCTGCTGTCCCTACGGGCGCGCGGGTTTAGACCCACCCTTCCTACTTGACCCTTCGCGTTAGGCCCGGTGTCCATAGGCGATGTTCCGGGTTAGAACATGTTCCCACAAGAGTACTATGGGCCAGTGGCAGAACCCTTTGTGATGCGCCGGAGTTCTAACTGTTGTTCCAACGGGCATGCGGTGTTAGATCTCAGCCTCCCATCTTGACCCTCCAGGGTAGGCCCGGTATCCTTATCTGAAGCTCTAGGGTAGGCCTGGTGTCCCTTCCCGACGCTCTGGTGTAGTACCAGTAACCCCGCCCGGTGCTCCGAGGTAGTACCCGTATACCCCCGTCGGTACTCCGGAGCAGTAACGGTACCCCCGTTGGTACTCCGGTGTAGTACCCGTATACCCCCGTCGGTACTCCGGGGTACACCTGCTGGCCTACAAGCACGCGGGTTGAGAACCAGCCTTCCTACCTGACCCTCGGCGGTAGCCCCGGTGTCCATAGGCGATGTTCCGTGATAGAACCCGTTCCCACACCAGTACTATGGGCCCGTGGCAGAACCCTTTGTGATGCACCGGAGTTCTAACTGTTGTCCCAACAGGCACGCGGTGTTAGATCCCGGCCCCCCATCCTGACCCTCCAGGGTAGGCCCGGTATCCCGACCTGATGCTCCAGGGTAGGCCTGGCTTCCCTTCCCGACGCTCTGGTGTAGTACCGGTAACCACGCTCGGTACTCCGTCGTAATGCCAGGGTTCCCCGTCAGTACTCCGGGGTAGTACCGGTACCCCCGCCCGGTGCTCCGAGGTAGTACCCGTATACCCCCGTCGGTACTCCGGAGCAGTAACGGTACCCCCGTTGGTACTCCGGTGTAGTACCCGTATACCCCCGTCGTTACTCCGGGGTACACCTGCTGGCCTACAAGCACGCGGGTTGAGAACCAGCCTTCCTACCTGACCCTCGGCGGTAGGCCCGGTGTCCATAGGCGACGTACCGGGATAGAACCCGTTCCCACACCAGTACTATGGGCCCGTGGCAGAACCCTTTGTGATGCGCCGGAGTTCTAACTGTTGTCCCAACAGGCACGCGGTGTTAGATCCCGGCCCCCCATCCTGACCCTCCAGGGTAGGCCCGGTATCCCGACCTGATGCTCCGGGGTAGGCCTGGCGTCCCTTCCCGACGCTCTGGTGTAGTACCCGTAACCCCGCCCGGTGCTCCAGGGTAGTACCCATATACCCCCGTCGGTACTCCAGGGTACTACCGGTACCCCCCTTGGTACTCCGGTGTAGTACACGTATACCCCTGTCGGTACTCCGGGGTACACCTGCTGTCCCTACGGGCGCGCGGGTTTAGACCCACCCTTCCTACTTGACCCTTCGCGTTAGGCCCGGTGTCCATAGGCGATGTTCCGGGTTAGAACATGTTCCCACAAGAGTACTATGGGTCAGTGGCAGAACCCTTTGTGATGCGCCGGAGTTCTAACTGTTGTTCCAACGGGCATGCGGTGTTAGATCTCAGCCTCCCATCTTGACCCTCCAGGGTAGGCCCGGTATCCTTATCTGAAGCTCTAGGGTAGGCCTGGTGTCCCTTCCCGACGCTCTGGTGTAGTACCAGTAACCCCGCCCGGTGCTCCGAGGTAGTACCCGTATACCCCCGTCGGTACTCCGGAGCAGTAACGGTACCCCCGTTGGTACTCCGGTGTAGTACCCGTATACCCCCGTCGGTACTCCGGGGTACACCTGCTGGCCTACAAGCACGCGGGTTGAGAACCAGCCTTCCTACCTGACCCTCGGCGGTAGCCCCGGTGTCCATAGGCGATGTTCCGGGATAGAACCCGTTCCCACAACAGTACTATGGGCCCGTGGCAGAACCCTTTGTGATGCGCCGGAGTTCTAACTGTTGTCCCAACAGGCACGCGGTGTTAGATCCCGGCCCCCCATCCTGACCCTCCAGGGTAGGCCCGGTATCCCGACCTGATGCTCCGGGGTAGGCCTGGCGTCCCTTCCCGACGCTCTGGTGTAGTACCCGTAACCCCGCCCGGTGCTCCAGGGTAGTACCCATATACCCCCGTCGGTACTCCAGGGTACTACCGGTACCCCCGTTGGTACTCCGGTGTAGTACCCGTATACCCCTGTCGGTACTCCGGGGTACACCTGCTGTCCCTACGGGCGCACGGGTTTAGACCCACCCTTCCTACTTGACCCTTCGCGTTAGGCCCGGTGTCCATAGGCGATGTTCCGGGTTAGAACATGTTCCCACAAGAGTACTATGGGCCAGTGGCAGAACCCTTTGTGATGCGCCGGAGTTCTAACTGTTGTTCCAACGGGCGCGCGGTGTTAGATCTCAGCCTCCCATCTTGACCCTCCAGGGTAGGCCCGGTATCCTTATCTGAAGCTCTAGGGTAGGCCTGGTGTCCCTTCCCGACGCTCTGGTGTAGTACCAGTAACCCCGCCCGGTGCTCCGAGGTAGTACCCGTATACCCCCGTCGGTACTCCGGAGCAGTAACGGTACCCCCGTTGGTACTCCGGTGTAGTACCCGTATACCCCCGTCGGTACTCCGGGGTACACCTGCTGGCCTACAAGCACGCGGGTTGAGAACCAGCCTTCCTACCTGACCCTCGGCGGTAGCCCCGGTGTCCATAGGCGACGTTCCGGGATAGAACCCGTTCCCACAGCAGTACTATGGGCCCGTGACAGAACCCTTTGTGATGCGCCGGAGTTCTAACTGTTGTCCCAACAGGCACACGTTGTTAGATCCCGGCCCCCCATCCTGACCCTCCAGGGTAGGCCCGGTATCCCGACCTGATGCTCCAGGGTAGGCCTGGCTTCCCTTCCCGATGCTCTGGTGTAGTACCGGTAACCACGCTCGGTACTCCGTCGTAATGCCAGGGTTCCCCCGTCAGTACTCCGGGGTAGTACCGGTACCCCCGCCCGGTGCTCCGAGGTAGTACCCGTATACCCCCGTCGG
Organism: Buteo buteo; assembly: GCF_964188355.1. Taxonomy (NCBI): domain Eukaryota; kingdom Metazoa; phylum Chordata; class Aves; order Accipitriformes; family Accipitridae; genus Buteo; species Buteo buteo. The sequence goes on from NW_027439293.1 coordinate 106,025, forward strand.
TACTCCGGAGCAGTAACGGTACCCCCGTTGGTACTCCGGTGTAGTACCCGTATACCCCCGTCGGTACTCCGGGGTACACCTGCTGGCCTACAAGCACGCGGGTTGAGAACCAGCCTTCCTACCTGACCCTCGGCGGTAGCCCCGGTGTCCATAGGCGATGTTCCGTGATAGAACCCGTTCCCACACCAGTACTATGGGCCCGTGGCAGAACCCTTTGTGATGCACCGGAGTTCTAACTGTTGTCCCAACAGGCACGCGGTGTTAGATCCCGGCCCCCCATCCTGACCCTCCAGGGTAGGCCCGGTATCCCGACCTGATGCTCCAGGGTAGGCCTGGCTTCCCTTCCCGACGCTCTGGTGTAGTACCGGTAACCACGCTCGGTACTCCGTCGTAATGCCAGGGTTCCCCGTCAGTACTCCGGGGTAGTACCGGTACCCCCGCCCGGTGCTCCGAGGTAGTACCCGTATACCCCCGTCGGTACTCCGGAGCAGTAACGGTACCCCCGTTGGTACTCCGGTGTAGTACCCGTATACCCCCGTCGTTACTCCGGGGTACACCTGCTGGCCTACAAGCACGCGGGTTGAGAACCAGCCTTCCTACCTGACCCTCGGCGGTAGGCCCGGTGTCCATAGGCGACGTACCGGGATAGAACCCGTTCCCACACCAGTACTATGGGCCCGTGGCAGAACCCTTTGTGATGCGCCGGAGTTCTAACTGTTGTCCCAACAGGCACGCGGTGTTAGATCCCGGCCCCCCATCCTGACCCTCCAGGGTAGGCCCGGTATCCCGACCTGATGCTCCGGGGTAGGCCTGGCGTCCCTTCCCGACGCTCTGGTGTAGTACCCGTAACCCCGCCCGGTGCTCCAGGGTAGTACCCATATACCCCCGTCGGTACTCCAGGGTACTACCGGTACCCCCCTTGGTACTCCGGTGTAGTACACGTATACCCCTGTCGGTACTCCGGTGTACACCTGCTGTCCCTACGGGCGCGCGGGTTTAGACCCACCCTTCCTACTTGACCCTTCGCGTTAGGCCCGGTGTCCATAGGCGATGTTCCGGGTTAGAACATGTTCCCACAAGAGTACTATGGGTCAGTGGCAGAACCCTTTGTGATGCGCCGGAGTTCTAACTGTTGTTCCAACGGGCATGCGGTGTTAGATCTCAGCCTCCCATCTTGACCCTCCAGGGTAGGCCCGGTATCCTTATCTGAAGCTCTAGGGTAGGCCTGGCGTCCCTTCCCGACGCTCTGGTGTAGTACCAGTAACCCCGCCCGGTGCTCCGAGGTAGTACCCGTATACCCCCGTCGGTACTCCGGAGCAGTAACGGTACCCCCGTTGGTACTCCGGTGTAGTACCCGTATACCCCCGTCGGTACTCCGGGGTACACCTGCTGGCCTACAAGCACGCGGGTTGAGAACCAGCCTTCCTACCTGACCCTCGGCGGTAGCCCCGGTGTCCATAGGCGATGTTCCGGGATAGAACCCGTTCCCACAACAGTACTATGGGCCCGTGGCAGAACCCTTTGTGATGCGCCGGAGTTCTAACTGTTGTCCCAACAGGCACGCGGTGTTAGATCCCGGCCCCCCATCCTGACCCTCCAGGGTAGGCCCGGTATCCCGACCTGATGCTCCGGGGTAGGCCTGGCATCCCTTCCCGACGCTCTGGTGTAGTACCCGTAACCCCGCCCGGTGCTCCAGGGTAGTACCCATATACCCCCGTCGGTACTCCAGGGTACTACCGGTACCCCCGTTGGTACTCCGGTGTAGTACCCGTATACCCCTGTCGGTACTCCGGGGTACACCTGCTGTCCCTACGGGCGCACGGGTTTAGACCCACCCTTCCTACTTGACCCTTCGCGTTAGGCCCGGTGTCCATAGGCGATGTTCCGGGTTAGAACATGTTCCCACAAGAGTACTATGGGCCAGTGGCAGAACCCTTTGTGATGCGCCGGAGTTCTAACTGTTGTTCCAACGGGCGCGCGGTGTTAGATCTCAGCCTCCCATCTTGACCCTCCAGGGTAGGCCCGGTATCCTTATCTGAAGCTCTAGGGTAGGCCTGGTGTCCCTTCCCGACGCTCTGGTGTAGTACCAGTAACCCCGCCCGGTGCTCCGAGGTAGTACCCGTATACCCCCGTCGGTACTCCGGAGCAGTAACGGTACCCCCGTTGGTACTCCGGTGTAGTACCCGTATACCCCCGTCGGTACTCCGGGGTACACCTGCTGGCCTACAAGCACGCGGGTTGAGAACCAGCCTTCCTACCTGACCCTCGGCGGTAGCCCCGGTGTCCATAGGCGACGTTCCGGGATAGAACCCGTTCCCACAGCAGTACTATGGGCCCGTGACAGAACCCTTTGTGATGCGCCGGAGTTCTAACTGTTGTCCCAACAGGCACACGTTGTTAGATCCCGGCCCCCCATCCTGACCCTCCAGGGTAGGCCCGGTATCCCGACCTGATGCTCCAGGGTAGGCCTGGCTTCCCTTCCCGATGCTCTGGTGTAGTACCGGTAACCACGCTCGGTACTCCGTCGTAATGCCAGGGTTCCCCCGTCAGTACTCCGGGGTAGTACCGGTACCCCCGCCCGGTGCTCCGAGGTAGTACCCGTATACCCCCGTCGGTACTCCGGAGCAGTAACGGTACCCCCGTTGGTACTCCGGTGTAGTACCCGTATACCCCCGTCGGTACTCCGGGGTACACCTGCTGGCCTACAAGCACGCGGGTTGAGAACCAGCCTTCCTACCTGACCCTCGGCGGTAGGCCCGGTGTCCATAGGCGACGTACCGGGATAGAACCCGTTCCCACACCAGTACTATGGGCCCGTGGCAGAACCCTTTGTGATGCGCCGGAGTTCTAACTGTTGTCCCAACAGGCACGCGGTGTTAGATCCCGGCCCCCCATCCTGACCCTCCAGGGTAGGCCCGGTATCCCGACCTGATGCTCCGGGGTAGGCCTGGCGTCCCTTCCCGACGCTCTGGTGTAGTACCCGTAACCCCGCCCGGTGCTCCAGGGTAGTACCCATATACCCCCGTCGGTACTCCAGGGTACTACCGGTACCCCCCTTGGTACTCCGGTGTAGTACACGTATACCCCTGTCGGTACTCCGGGGTACACCTGCTGTCCCTACGGGCGCGCGGGTTTAGACCCACCCTTCCTACTTGACCCTTCGCGTTAGGCCCGGTGTCCATAGGCGATGTTCCGGGTTAGAACATGTTCCCACAAGAGTACTATGGGCCAGTGGCAGAACCCTTTGTGATGCGCCGGAGTTCTAACTGTTGTTCCAACGGGCGCGCGGTGTTAGATCTCAGCCTCCCATCTTGACCCTCCAGGGTAGGCCCGGTATCCTTATCTGAAGCTCTAGGGTAGGCCTGGTGTCCCTTCCCGACGCTCTGGTGTAGTACCAGTAACCCCGCCCGGTGCTCCGAGGTAGTACCCGTATACCCCCGTCGGTACTCCGGAGCAGTAACGGTACCCCCGTTGGTACTCCGGTGTAGTACCCGTATACCCCCGTCGGTACTCCGGGGTACACCTGCTGGCCTACAAGCACGCGGGTTGAGAACCAGCCTTCCTACCTGACCCTCGGCGGTAGCCCCGGTGTCCATAGGCGATGTTCCGTGATAGAACCCGTTCCCACACCAGTACTATGGGCCCGTGGCAGAACCCTTTGTGATGCACCGGAGTTCTAACTGTTGTCCCAACAGGCACGCGGTGTTAGATCCCGGCCCCCCATCCTGACCCTCCAGGGTAGGCCCGGTATCCCGACCTGATGCTCCAGGGTAGGCCTGGCTTCCCTTCCCGACGCTCTGGTGTAGTACCGGTAACCACGCTCGGTACTCCGTCGTAATGCCAGGGTTCCCCGTCAGTACTCCGGGGTAGTACCGGTACCCCCGCCCGGTGCTCCGAGGTAGTACCCGTATACCCCCGTCGGTACTCCGGAGCAGTAACGGTACCCCCGTTGATACTCCGGTGTAGTACCCGTATACCCCCGTCGTTACTCCGGGGTACACCTGCTGGCCTACAAGCACGCGGGTTGAGAACCAGCCTTCCTACCTGACCCTCGGCGGTAGGCCCGGTGTCCATAGGCGACGTACCGGGATAGAACCCGTTCCCACACCAGTACTATGGGCCCGTGGCAGAACCCTTTGTGATGCGCCGGAGTTCTAACTGTTGTCCCAACAGGCACGCGGTGTTAGATCCCGGCCCCCCATCCTGACCCTCCAGGGTAGGCCCGGTATCCCGACCTGATGCTCCGGGGTAGGCCTGGCGTCCCTTCCCGACGCTCTGGTGTAGTACCCGTAACCCCGCCCGGTGCTCCAGGGTAGTACCCATATACCCCCGTCGGTACTCCAGGGTACTACCGGTACCCCCCTTGGTACTCCGGTGTAGTACCCGTATACCCCTGTCGGTACTCCGGGGTACACCTGCTGTCCCTACGGGCGCGCGGGTTTAGACCCACCCTTCCTACTTGACCCTTCGCGTTAGGCCCGGTGTCCATAGGCGATGTTCCGGGTTAGAACATGTTCCCACAAGAGTACTATGGGCCAGTGGCAGAACCCTTTGTGATGCGCCGGAGTTCTAACTGTTGTTCCAACGGGCGCGCGGTGTTAGATCTCAGCCTCCCATCTTGACCCTCCAGGGTAGGCCCGGTATCCTTATCTGAAGCTCTAGGGTAGGCCTGGTGTCCCTTCCCGACGATCTGGTGTAGTACCAGTAACCCCGCCCGGTGCTCCGAGGTAGTACCCGTATACCCCCGTCGGTACTCCGGAGCAGTAACTGTACCCCCGTTGGTACTCCGGTGTAGTACCCGTATACCCCCGTCGGTACTCCGGGGTACACCTGCTGGCCTACAAGCACGCGGGTTGAGAACCAGCCTTCCTACCTGACCCTCGGCGGTAGCCCCGGTGTCCATAGGCGATATTCCGGGATAGAACCCGTTCCCACACCAGTACTATGGGCCCGTGGCAGAACCCTTTGTGATGCGCCGGAGTTCTAACTGTTGTCCCAACAGGCACGCGGTGTTAGATCCCGGCCCCCCATCCTGACCCTCCAGGGTGAGCCCGGTATCCCGACCTGATGCTCCAGGGTAGGCCTGGCTTCCCTTCCCGACGCTCTGGTGTAGTACCGGTAACCACGCCCGGTGCTCCAGCATAATGCCAGGGTTCCCCCGTCAGTACTCCGGGGTAGTACCGAAACCCCCGCCCGGTGCTTCGAGGTAGTACCCGTATACCACTGTTGGTACTCCGGGGTACACCTGCTTTGCCTACAAGCACGCGGGTTGAGAACCAGCCTTCCTACCTGACCCTCGGCGGTAGGCCCGGTGTCCATAGGCGACGTACCGGGATAGAACCCGTTCCCACACCAGTACTATGGGCCCGTGGCAGAACCCTTTGTGATGCGCCAGAGTTCTAACTGTTGTCCCAACAGGCACGCGGTGTTAGATCCCGGCCCCCCATCCTGACCCTCCAGGGTAGGCCCGGTATCCCGACCTGATGCTCCGGGGTAGGCCTGGCGTCCCTTCCCGACGCTCTGGTGTAGTACCCGTAACCCCGCCCGGTGCTCCAGGGTAGTACCCATATACCCCCGTCGGTACTCCAGGGTACTACCGGTACCCCCCTTGGTACTCCGGTGTAGTACACGTATACCCCTGTCGGTACTCCGGGGTACACCTGCTGTCCCTACGGGCGCGCGGGTTTAGACCCACCCTTCCTACTTGACCCTTCGCGTTAGGCCCGGTGTCCATAGGCGATGTTCCGGGTTAGAACATGTTCCCACAAGAGTACTATGGGTCAGTGGCAGAACCCTTTGTGATGCGCCGGAGTTCTAACTGTTGTTCCAACGGGCATGCGGTGTTAGATCTCAGCCTCCCATCTTGACCCTCCAGGGTAGGCCCGGTATCCTTATCTGAAGCTCTAGGGTAGGCCTGGTGTCCCTTCCCGACGCTCTGGTGTAGTACCAGTAACCCCGCCCGGTGCTCCGAGGTAGTACCCGTATACCCCCGTCGGTACTCCGGAGCAGTAACGGTACCCCCGTTGGTACTCCGGTGTAGTACCCGTATACCCCCGTCGGTACTCCGGGGTACACCTGCTGGCCTACAAGCACGCGGGTTGAGAACCAGCCTTCCTACCTGACCCTCGGCGGTAGCCCCGGTGTCCATAGGCGATGTTCCGTGATAGAACCCGTTCCCACACCAGTACTATGGGCCCGTGGCAGAACCCTTTGTGATGCACCGGAGTTCTAACTGTTGTCCCAACAGGCACGCGGTGTTAGATCCCGGCCCCCCATCCTGACCCTCCAGGGTAGGCCCGGTATCCCGACCTGATGCTCCAGGGTAGGCCTGGCTTCCCTTCCCGACGCTCTGGTGTAGTACCGGTAACCACGCTCGGTACTCCGTCGTAATGCCAGGGTTCCCCGTCAGTACTCCGGGGTAGTACCGGTACCCCCGCCCGGTGCTCCGAGGTAGTACCCGTATACCCCCGTCGGTACTCCGGAGCAGTAACGGTACCCCCGTTGGTACTCCGGTGTAGTACCCGTATACCCCCGTCGTTACTCCGGGGTACACCTGCTGGCCTACAAGCACGCGGGTTGAGAACCAGCCTTCCTACCTGACCCTCGGCGGTAGGCCCGGTGTCCATAGGCGACGTACCGGGATAGAACCCGTTCCCACACCAGTACTATGGGCCCGTGGCAGAACCCTTTGTGATGCGCCGGAGTTCTAACTGTTGTCCCAACAGGCACGCGGTGTTAGATCCCGGCCCCCCATCCTGACCCTCCAGGGTAGGCCCGGTATCCCGACCTGATGCTCCGGGGTAGGCCTGGCGTCCCTTCCCGACGCTCTGGTGTAGTACCCGTAACCCCGCCCGGTGCTCCAGGGTAGTACCCATATACCCCCGTCGGTACTCCAGGGTACTACCGGTACCCCCCTTGGTACTCCGGTGTAGTACACGTATACCCCTGTCGGTACTCCGGGGTACACCTGCTGTCCCTACGGGCGCGCGGGTTTAGACCCACCCTTCCTACTTGACCCTTCGCGTTAGGCCCGGTGTCCATAGGCGATGTTCCGGGTTAGAACATGTTCCCACAAGAGTACTATGGGTCAGTGGCAGAACCCTTTGTGATGCGCCGGAGTTCTAACTGTTGTTCCAACGGGCATGCGGTGTTAGATCTCAGCCTCCCATCTTGACCCTCCAGGGTAGGCCCGGTATCCTTATCTGAAGCTCTAGGGTAGGCCTGGTGTCCCTTCCCGACGCTCTGGTGTAGTACCAGTAACCCCGCCCGGTGCTCCGAGGTAGTACCCGTATACCCCCGTCGGTACTCCGGAGCAGTAACGGTACCCCCGTTGGTACTCCGGTGTAGTACCCGTATACCCCCGTCGGTACTCCGGGGTACACCTGCTGGCCTACAAGCACGCGGGTTGAGAACCAGCCTTCCTACCTGACCCTCGGCGGTAGCCCCGGTGTCCATAGGCGATGTTCCGGGATAGAACCCGTTCCCACAACAGTACTATGGGCCCGTGGCAGAACCCTTTGTGATGCGCCGGAGTTCTAACTGTTGTCCCAACAGGCACGCGGTGTTAGATCCCGGCCCCCCATCCTGACCCTCCAGGGTAGGCCCGGTATCCCGACCTGATGCTCCGGGGTAGGCCTGGCGTCCCTTCCCGACGCTCTGGTGTAGTACCCGTAACCCCGCCCGGTGCTCCAGGGTAGTACCCATATACCCCCGTCGGTACTCCAGGGTACTACCGGTACCCCCGTTGGTACTCCGGTGTAGTACCCGTATACCCCTGTCGGTACTCCGGGGTACACCTGCTGTCCCTACGGGCGCACGGGTTTAGACCCACCCTTCCTACTTGACCCTTCGCGTTAGGCCCGGTGTCCATAGGCGATGTTCCGGGTTAGAACATGTTCCCACAAGAGTACTATGGGCCAGTGGCAGAACCCTTTGTGATGCGCCGGAGTTCTAACTGTTGTTCCAACGGGCGCGCGGTGTTAGATCTCAGCCTCCCATCTTGACCCTCCAGGGTAGGCCCGGTATCCTTATCTGAAGCTCTAGGGTAGGCCTGGTGTCCCTTCCCGACGCTCTGGTGTAGTACCAGTAACCCCGCCCGGTGCTCCGAGGTAGTACCCGTATACCCCCGTCGGTACTCCGGAGCAGTAACGGTACCCCCGTTGGTACTCCGGTGTAGTACCCGTATACCCCCGTCGGTACTCCGGGGTACACCTGCTGGCCTACAAGCACGCGGGTTGAGAACCAGCCTTCCTACCTGACCCTCGGCGGTAGCCCCGGTGTCCATAGGCGACGTTCCGGGATAGAACCCGTTCCCACAGCAGTACTATGGGCCCGTGACAGAACCCTTTGTGATGCGCCGGAGTTCTAACTGTTGTCCCAACAGGCACACGTTGTTAGATCCCGGCCCCCCATCCTGACCCTCCAGGGTAGGCCCGGTATCCCGACCTGATGCTCCAGGGTAGGCCTGGCTTCCCTTCCCGATGCTCTGGTGTAGTACCGGTAACCACGCTCGGTACTCCGTCGTAATGCCAGGGTTCCCCCGTCAGTACTCCGGGGTAGTACCGGTACCCCCGCCCGGTGCTCCGAGGTAGTACCCGTATACCCCCGTCGGTACTCCGGAGCAGTAACGGTACCCCCGTTGGTACTCCGGTGTAGTACCCGTATACCCCCGTCGGTACTCCGGGGTACACCTGCTGGCCTACAAGCACGCGGGTTGAGAACCAGCCTTCCTACCTGACCCTCGGCCGTAGCCCCGGTGTCCATAGGCGATGTTCCGTGATAGAACCCGTTCCCACACCAGTACTATGGGCACGTGGCAGAACCCTTTGTGATGCACCGGAGTTCTAACTGTTGTCCCAACAGGCACGCGGTGTTAGATCCCGGCCCCCCATCCTGACCCTCCAGGGTAGGCCCGGTATCCCGACCTGATGCTCCAGGGTAGGCCTGGCTTCCCTTCCCGACGCTCTGGTGTAGTACCGGTAACCACGCTCGGTACTCCGTCGTAATGCCAGGGTTCCCCGTCAGTACTCCGGGGTAGTACCGGTACCCCCGCCCGGTGCTCCGAGGTAGTACCCGTATACCCCCGTCGGTACTCCGGAGCAGTAACGGTACCCCCGTTGGTACTCCGGTGTAGTACCCGTATACCCCCGTCGTTACTCCGGGGTACACCTGCTGGCCTACAAGCACGCGGGTTGAGAACCAGCCTTCCTACCTGACCCTCGGCGGTAGGCCCGGTGTCCATAGGCGACGTACCGGGATAGAACCCGTTCCCACACCAGTACTATGGGCCCGTGGCAGAACCCTTTGTGATGCGCCGGAGTTCTAACTGTTGTCCCAACAGGCACGCGGTGTTAGATCCCGGCCCCCCATCCTGACCCTCCAGGGTAGGCCCGGTATCCCGACCTGATGCTCCGGGGTAGGCCTGGCGTCCCTTCCCGACGCTCTGGTGTAGTACCCGTAACCCCGCCCGGTGCTCCAGGGTAGTACCCATATACCCCCGTCGGTACTCCAGGGTACTACCGGTACCCCCCTTGGTACTCCGGTGTAGTACACGTATACCCCTGTCGGTACTCCGGGGTACACCTGCTGTCCCTACGGGCGCGCGGGTTTAGACCCACCCTTCCTACTTGACCCTTCGCGTTAGGCCCGGTGTCCATAGGCGATGTTCCGGGTTAGAACATGTTCCCACAAGAGTACTATGGGTCAGTGGCAGAACCCTTTGTGATGCGCCGGAGTTCTAACTGTTGTTCCAACGGGCATGCGGTGTTAGATCTCAGCCTCCCATCTTGACCCTCCAGGGTAGGCCCGGTATCCTTATCTGAAGCTCTAGGGTAGGCCTGGTGTCCCTTCCCGACGCTCTGGTGTAGTACCAGTAACCCCGCCCGGTGCTCCGAGGTAGTACCCGTATACCCCCGTCGGTACTCCGGAGCAGTAACGGTACCCCCGTTGGTACTCCGGTGTAGTACCCGTATACCCCCGTCGGTACTCCGGGGTACACCTGCTGGCCTACAAGCACGCGGGTTGAGAACCAGCCTTCCTACCTGACCCTCGGCGGTAGCCCCGGTGTCCATAGGCGATGTTCCGGGATAGAACCCGTTCCCACAACAGTACTATGGGCCCGTGGCAGAACCCTTTGTGATGCGCCGGAGTTCTAACTGTTGTCCCAACAGGCACGCGGTGTTAGATCCCGGCCCCCCATCCTGACCCTCCAGGGTAGGCCCGGTATCCCGACCTGATGCTCCAGGGTAGGCCTGGCTTCCCTTCCCGATGCTCTGGTGTAGTACCGGTAACCACGCTCGGTACTCCGTCGTAATGCCAGGGTTCCCCCGTCAGTACTCCGGGGTAGTACCGGTACCCCCGCCCGGTGCTCCGAGGTAGTACCCGTATACCCCCGTCGGTACTCCGGAGCAGTAACGGTACCCCCGTTGGTACTCCGGTGTAGTACCCGTATACCCCCGTCGGTACTCCGGGGTACACCTGCTGGCCTACAAGCACGCGGGTTGAGAACCAGCCTTCCTACCTGACCCTCGGCGGTAGGCCCGGTGTCCATAGGCGACGTACCGGGATAGAACCCGTTCCCACACCAGTACTATGGGCCCGTGGCAGAACCCTTTGTGATGCGCCGGAGTTCTAACTGTTGTCCCAACAGGCACGCGGTGTTAGATCCCGGCCCCCCATCCTGACCCTCCAGGGTAGGCCCGGTATCCCGACCTGATGCTCCGGGGTAGGCCTGGCGTCCCTTCCCGACGCTCTGGTGTAGTACCCGTAACCCCGCCCGGTGCTCCAGGGTAGTACCCATATACCCCCGTCGGTACTCCAGGGTACTACCGGTACCCCCCTTGGTACTCCGGTGTAGTACCCGTATACCCCTGTCGGTACTCCGGGGTACACCTGCTGTCCCTACGGGCGCACGGGTTTAGACCCACCCTTCCTACTTGACCCTTCGCGTTAGGCCCGGTGTCCATAGGCGATGTTCCGGGTTAGAACATGTTCCCACAAGAGTACTATGGGTCAGTGGCAGAACCCTTTGTGATGCGCCGGAGTTCTAACTGTTGTTCCAACGGGCGCGCGGTGTTAGATCTCAGCCTCCCATCTTGACCCTCCAGGGTAGGCCCGGTATCCTTATCTGAAGCTCTAGGGTAGGCCTGGTGTCCCTTCCCGACGCTCTGGTGTAGTACCAGTAACCCCGCCCGGTGCTCCGAGGTAGTACCCGTATACCCCCGTCGGTACTCCGGAGCAGTAACGGTACCCCCGTTGGTACTCCGGTGTAGTACCCGTATACCCCCGTCGGTACTCCGGGGTACACCTGCTGGCCTACAAGCACGCGGGTTGAGAACCAGCCTTCCTACCTGACCCTCGGCGGTAGGCCCGGTGTCCATAGGCGACGTACCGGGATAGAACCCGTTCCCACACCAGTACTATGGGCCCGTGGCAGAACCCTTTGTGATGCGCCGGAGTTCTAACTGTTGTCCCAACAGGCACGCGGTGTTAGATCCCGGCCCCCCATCCTGACCCTCCAGGGTAGGCCCGGTATCCCGACCTGATGCTCCGGGGTAGGCCTGGCGTCCCTTCCCGACGCTCTGGTGTAGTACCCGTAACCCCGCCCGGTGCTCCAGGGTAGTACCCATATACCCCCGTCGGTACTCCAGGGTACTACCGGTACCCCCGTTGGTACTCCGGTGTAGTACCCGTATACCCCTGTCGGTACTCCGGGGTACACCTGCTGTCCCTACGGGCGCACGGGTTTAGACCCACCCTTCCTACTTGACCCTTCGCGTTAGGCCCGGTGTCCATAGGCGATGTTCCGGGTTAGAACATGTTCCCACAAGAGTACTATGGGCCAGTGGCAGAACCCTTTGTGATGCGCCGGAGTTCTAACTGTTGTTCCAACGGGCGCGCGGTGTTAGATCTCAGCCTCCCATCTTGACCCTCCAGGGTAGGCCCGGTATCCTTATCTGAAGCTCTAGGGTAGGCCTGGTGTCCCTTCCCGACGCTCTGGTGTAGTACCAGTAACCCCGCCCGGTGCTCCGAGGTAGTACCCGTATACCCCCGTCGGTACTCCGGAGCAGTAACGGTACCCCCGTTGGTACTCCGGTGTAGTACCCGTATACCCCCGTCGGTACTCCGGGGTACACCTGCTGGCCTACAAGCACGCGGGTTGAGAACCAGCCTTCCTACCTGACCCTCGGCGGTAGGCCCGGTGTCCATAGGCGATATTCCGGGATAGAACCCGTTCCCACACCAGTACTATGGGCCCGTGGCAGAACCCTTTGTGATGCGCCGGAGTTCTAACTGTTGTCCCAACAGGCACGCGGTGTTAGATCCCGGCCCCCCATCCTGACCCTCCAGGGTAGGCCCGGTATCCCGACCTGATGCTCCGGGGTAGGCCTGGCGTCCCTTCCCGACGCTCTGGTGTAGTACCCGTAACCACGCCCGGTGCTCCAGGGTAGTACCCATATACCCCCGTCGGTACTCCAGGGTACTACCGGTACCCCCCTTGGTACTCCGGTGTAGTACACGTATACCCCTGTCGGTACTCCGGGGTACACCTGCTGTCCCTACGGGCGCGCGGGTTTAGACCCACCCTTCCTACTTGACCCTTCGCGTTAGGCCCGGTGTCCATAGGCGATGTTCCGGGTTAGAACATGTTCCCACAAGAGTACTATGGGTCAGTGGCAGAACCCTTTGTGATGCGCCGGAGTTCTAACTGTTGTTCCAACGGGCATGCGGTGTTAGATCTCAGCCTCCCATCTTGACCCTCCAGGGTAGGCCCGGTATCCTTATCTGAAGCTCTAGGGTAGGCCTGGCGTCCCTTCCCGACGCTCTGGTGTAGTACCAGTAACCGCGCCCGGTGCTCCGAGGTAGTACCCGTATACCCCCGTCGGTACTCTGGAGCAGTAACGGTACCCCCGTTGGTACTCCGGTGTAGTACCCGTATACCCCCGTCGGTACTCCGGGGTACACCTGCTGGCCTACAAGCACGCGGGTTGAGAACCAGCCTTCCTACCTGACCCTCGGCAGTAGGCCCGGTGTCCATAGGCGATGTTCCGGGATAGAACCCGTTCCCACACCAGTACTATGGGCCCGTGGCAGAACCCTTTGTGATGCGCCGGAGTTCTAACTGTTGTCCCAACAGGCACGCGGTGTTAGATCCCGGCCCCCCATCCTGACCCTCCAGGGTAGGCCCGGTATCCCGACCTGATGCTCCGGGGTAGGCCTGGCGTCCCTTCCCGACGCTCTGGTGTAGTACCCGTAACCCCGCCCGGTGCTCCAGGGTAGTACCCATATACCCCCGTCGGTACTCCAGGGTACTACCGGTACCCCCCTTCGTACTCCGGTGTAGTACACGTATACCCCTGTCGGTACTCCGGGGTACACCTGCTGTCCCTACGGGCGCACGGGTTTAGACCCACCCTTCCTACTTGACCCTTCGCGTTAGGCCCGGTGTCCATAGGCGATGTTCCGGGTTAGAACATGTTCCCACAAGAGTACTATGGGCCAGTGGCAGAACCCTTTGTGATGCGCCGGAGTTCTAACTGTTGTTCCAACGGGCGCGCGGTGTTAGATCTCAGCCTCCCATCTTGACCCTCCAGGGTAGGCCCGGTATCCTTATCTGAAGCTCTAGGGTAGGCCTGGTGTCCCTTCCCGACGCTCTGGTGTAGTACCAGTAACCCCGCCCGGTGCTCCGAGGTAGTACCCGTATACCCCCGTCGGTACTCCGGAGCAGTAACGGTACCCCCGTTGGTACTCCGGTGTAGTACCCGTATACCCCCGTCGGTACTCCGGGGTACACCTGCTGGCCTACAAGCACGCGGGTTGAGAACCAGCCTTCCTACCTGACCCTCGGCGGTAGCCCCGGTGTCCATAGGCGACGTTCCGGGATAGAACCCGTTCCCACAGCAGTACTATGGGCACGTGACAGAACCCTTTGTGATGCGCCGGAGTTCTAACTGTTATCCCAACAGGCACACGTTGTTAGATCCCGGCCCCCCATCCTGACCCTCCAGGGTAGGCCCGGTATCCCGACCTGATGCTCCAGGGTAGGCCTGGCTTCCCTTCCCGATGCTCTGGTGTAGTACCGGTAACCACGCTCGGTACTCCGTCGTAATGCCAGGGTTCCCCCGTCAGTACTCCGGGGTAGTACCGGTACCCCCGCCCGGTGCTCCGAGGTAGTACCCGTATACCCCCGTCGGTACTCCGGAGCAGTAACGGTACCCCCGTTGGTACTCCGGTGTAGTACCCGTATACCCCCGTCGGTACTCCGGGGTACACCTGCTGGCCTACAAGCACGCGGGTTGAGAACCAGCCTTCCTACCTTCCCTCGGCGGTAGGCCCGGTGTCCATAGGCGACGTACCGGGATAGAACCCGTTCCCACACCAGTACTATGGGCCCGTGGCAGAACCCTTTGTGATGCGCCGGAGTTCTAACTGTTGTCCCAACAGGCACGCGGTGTTAGATCCCGGCCCCCCATCCTGACCCTCCAGGGTAGGCCCGGTATCCCGACCTGATGCTCCGGGGTAGGCCTGGCGTCCCTTCCCGACGCTCTGGTGTAGTACCCGTAACCCCGCCCGGTGCTCCAGGGTAGTACCCATATACCCCCGTCGGTACTCCAGGGTACTACCGGTACCCCCGTTGGTACTCCGGTGTAGTACCCGTATACCCCTGTCGGTACTCCGGGGTACACCTGCTGTCCCTACGGGCGCACGGGTTTAGACCCACCCTTCCTACTTGACCCTTCGCGTTAGGCCCGGTGTCCATAGGCGATGTTCCGGGTTAGAACATGTTCCCACAAGAGTACTATGGGCCAGTGGCAGAACCCTTTGTGATGCGCCGGAGTTCTAACTGTTGTTCCAACGGGCGCGCGGTGTTAGATCTCAGCCTCCCATCTTGACCCTCCAGGGTAGGCCCGGTATCCTTATCTGAAGCTCTAGGGTAGGCCTGGTGTCCCTTCCCGACGATCTGGTGTAGTACCAGTAACCCCGCCCGGTGCTCCGAGGTAGTACCCGTATACCCCCGTCGGTACTCCGGAGCAGTAACGGTACCCCCGTTGGTACTCCGGTGTAGTACCCGTATACCCCCGTCGGTACTCCGGGGTACACCTGCTGGCCTACAAGCACGCGGGTTGAGAACCAGCCTTCCTACCTGACCCTCGGCGGTAGGCCCGGTGTCCATAGGCGATATTCCGGGATAGAACCCGTTCCCACACCAGTACTATGGGCCCGTGGCAGAACCCTTTGTGATGCGCCAGAGTTCTAACTGTTGTCCCAACAGGCACGCGGTGTTAGATCCCGGCCCCCCATCCTGACCCTCCAGGGTAGGCCCGGTATCCCGACCTGATGCTCCGGGGTAGGCCTGGCGTCCCTTCCCGACGCTCTGGTGTAGTACCCGTAACCCCGCCCGGTGCTCCAGGGTAGTACCCATATACCCCCGTCGGTACTCCAGGGTACTACCGGTACCCCCCTTGGTACTCCGGTGTAGTACACGTATACCCCTGTCGGTACTCCGGGGTACACCTGCTGTCCCTACGGGCGCGCGGGTTTAGACCCACCCTTCCTACTTGACCCTTCGCGTTAGGCCCGGTGTGCATAGGCGATGTTCCGGGTTAGAACATGTTCCCACAAGAGTACTATGGGCCAGAGGCAGAACCCTTTGTGATGCACCGGAGTTCTAACTGTTGTTCCAACGGGCGCGCGGTGTTAGATCTCAGCCTCCCATCTTGACCCTCCAGGGTAGGCCCGGTATCCTTATCTGAAGCTCTAGGGTAGGCCTGGTGTCCCTTCCCGACGCTCTGGTGTAGTACCAGTAACCCCGCCCGGTGCTCCGAGGTAGTACCCGTATACCCCCGTCGGTACTCCGGAGCAGTAACGGTACCCCCGTTGGTACTCCGGTGTAGTACCCGTATACCCCCGTCGGTACTCCGGGGTACACCTGCTGGCCTACAAGCACGCGGGTTGAGAACCAGCCTTCCTACCTTCCCTCGGCGGTAGGCCCGGTGTCCATAGGCGACGTACCGGGATAGAACCCGTTCCCACACCAGTACTATGGGCCCGTGGCAGAACCCTTTGTGATGCGCCGGAGTTCTAACTGTTGTCCCAACAGGCACGCGGTGTTAGATCCCGGCCCCCCATCCTGACCCTCCAGGGTAGGCCCGGTATCCCGACCTGATGCTCCGGGGTAGGCCTGGCGTCCCTTCCCGACGCTCTGGTGTAGTACCCGTAACCCCGCCCGGTGCTCCAGGGTAGTACCCATATACCCCCGTCGGTACTCCAGGGTACTACCGGTACCCCCGTTGGTACTCCGGTGTAGTACCCGTATACCCCTGTCGGTACTCCGGGGTACACCTGCTGTCCCTACGGGCGCACGGGTTTAGACCCACCCTTCCTACTTGACCCTTCGCGTTAGGCCCGGTGTCCATAGGCGATGTTCCGGGTTAGAACATGTTCCCACAAGAGTACTATGGGCCAGTGGCAGAACCCTTTGTGATGCGCCGGAGTTCTAACTGTTGTTCCAACGGGCGCGCGGTGTTAGATCTCAGCCTCCCATCTTGACCCTCCAGGGTAGGCCCGGTATCCTTATCTGAAGCTCTAGGGTAGGCCTGGTGTCCCTTCCCGACGCTCTGGTGTAGTACCAGTAACCCCGCCCGGTGCTCCGAGGTAGTACCCGTATACCCCCGTCGGTACTCCGGAGCAGTAACGGTACCCCCGTTGGTACTCCGGTGTAGTACCCGTATACCCCCGTCGGTACTCCGGGGTACACCTGCTGGCCTACAAGCACGCGGGTTGAGAACCAGCCTTCCTACCTGACCCTCGGCGGTAGGCCCGGTGTCCATAGGCGATGTTCCGGGATAGAACCCGTTCCCACACCAGTACTATGGGCCCGTGGCAGAACCCTTTGTGATGCGCCGGAGTTCTAACTGTTGTCCCAACAGGCACGCGGTGTTAGATCCCGGCCCCCCATCCTGACCCTCCAGGGTAGGCCCGGTATCCCGACCTGATGCTCCGGGGTAGGCCTGGCGTCCCTTCCCGACGCTCTGGTGTAGTACCCGTAACCCCGCCCGGTGCTCCAGGGTAGTACCCATATACCCCCGTCGGTACTCCAGGGTACTACCGGTACCCCCCTTGGTACTCCGGTGTAGTACACGTATACCCCTGTCGGTACTCCGGGGTACACCTGCTGTCCCTACGGGCGCGCGGGTTTAGACCCACCCTTCCTACTTGACCCTTCGCGTTAGGCCCGGTGTCCATAGGCGATGTTCCGGGTTAGAACATGTTCCCACAAGAGTACTATGGGTCAGTGGCAGAACCCTTTGTGATGCGCCGGAGTTCTAACTGTTGTTCCAACGGGCATGCGGTGTTAGATCTCAGCCTCCCATCTTGACCCTCCAGGGTAGGCCCGGTATCCTTATCTGAAGCTCTAGGGTAGGCCTGGCATCCCTTCCCGACGCTCTGGTGTAGTACCAGTAACCCCGCCCGGTGCTCCGAGGTAGTACCCGTATACCCCCGTCGGTACTCCGGAGCAGTAACGGTACCCCCGTTGGTACTCCGGTGTAGTACCCGTATACCCCCGTCGGTACTCCGGGGTACACCTGCTGGCCTACAAGCACGCGGGTTGAGAACCAGCCTTCCTACCTGACCCTCGGCAGTAGGCCCGGTGTCCATAGGCGATGTTCCGGGATAGAACCCGTTCCCACACCAGTACTATGGGCCCGTGGCAGAACCCTTTGTGATGCGCCGGAGTTCTAACTGTTGTCCCAACAGGCACGCGGTGTTAGATCCCGGCCCCCCATCCTGACCCTCCAGGGTAGGCCCGGTATCCCGACCTGATGCTCCGGGGTAGGCCTGGCGTCCCTTCCCGACGCTCTGGTGTAGTACCCGTAACCCCGCCCGGTGCTCCAGGGTAGTACCCATATACCCCCGTCGGTACTCCAGGGTACTACCGGTACCCCCGTTGGTACTCCGGTGTAGTACCCGTATACCCCTGTCGGTACTCCGGGGTACACCTGCTGTCCCTACGGGCGCACGGGTTTAGACCCACCCTTCCTACTTGACCCTTCGCGTTAGGCCCGGTGTCCATAGGCGATGTTCCGGGTTAGAACATGTTCCCACAAGAGTACTATGGGCCAGTGGCAGAACCCTTTGTGATGCGCCGGAGTTCTAACTGTTGTTCCAACGGGCGCGCGGTGTTAGATCTCAGCCTCCCATCTTGACCCTCCAGGGTAGGCCCGGTATCCTTATCTGAAGCTCTAGGGTAGGCCTGGTGTCCCTTCCCGACGCTCTGGTGTAGTACCAGTAACCCCGCCCGGTGCTCCGAGGTAGTACCCGTATACCCCCGTCGGTACTCCGGAGCAGTAACGGTACCCCCGTTGGTACTCCGGTGTAGTACCCGTATACCCCCGTCGGTACTCCGGGGTACACCTGCTGGCCTACAAGCACGCGGGTTGAGAACCAGCCTTCCTACCTGACCCTCGGCGGTAGCCCCGGTGTCCATAGGCGACGTTCCGGGATAGAACCCGTTCCCACAGCAGTACTATGGGCACGTGACAGAACCCTTTGTGATGCGCCGGAGTTCTAACTGTTGTCCCAACAGGCACACGTTGTTAGATCCCGGCCCCCCATCCTGACCCTCCAGGGTAGGCCCGGTATCCCGACCTGATGCTCCAGGGTAGGCCTGGCTTCCCTTCCCGATGCTCTGGTGTAGTACCGGTAACCACGCTCGGTACTCCGTCGTAATGCCAGGGTTCCCCCGTCAGTACTCCGGGGTAGTACCGGTACCCCCGCCCGGTGCTCCGAGGTAGTACCCGTATACCCCCGTCGGTACTCCGGAGCAGTAACGGTACCCCCGTTGGTACTCCGGTGTAGTACCCGTATACCCCCGTCGGTACTCCGGGGTACACCTGCTGGCCTACAAGCACGCGGGTTGAGAACCAGCCTTCCTACCTTCCCTCGGCGGTAGGCCCGGTGTCCATAGGCGACGTACCGGGATAGAACCCGTTCCCACACCAGTACTATGGGCCCGTGGCAGAACCCTTTGTGATGCGCCGGAGTTCTAACTGTTGTCCCAACAGGCACGCGGTGTTAGATCCCGGCCCCCCATCCTGACCCTCCAGGGTAGGCCCGGTATCCCGACCTGATGCTCCGGGGTAGGCCTGGCGTCCCTTCCCGACGCTCTGGTGTAGTACCCGTAACCCCGCCCGGTGCTCCAGGGTAGTACCCATATACCCCCGTCGGTACTCCAGGGTACTACCGGTACCCCCGTTGGTACTCCGGTGTAGTACCCGTATACCCCTGTCGGTACTCCGGGGTACACCTGCTGTCCCTACGGGCGCACGGGTTTAGACCCACCCTTCCTACTTGACCCTTCGCGTTAGGCCCGGTGTCCATAGGCGATGTTCCGGGTTAGAACATGTTCCCACAAGAGTACTATGGGCCAGTGGCAGAACCCTTTGTGATGCGCCGGAGTTCTAACTGTTGTTCCAACGGGCGCGCGGTGTTAGATCTCAGCCTCCCATCTTGACCCTCCAGGGTAGGCCCGGTATCCTTATCTGAAGCTCTAGGGTAGGCCTGGTGTCCCTTCCCGACGCTCTGGTGTAGTACCAGTAACCCCGCCCGGTGCTCCGAGGTAGTACCCGTATACCCCCGTCGGTACTCCGGAGCAGTAACGGTACCCCCGTTGGTACTCCGGTGTAGTACCCGTATACCCCCGTCGGTACTCCGGGGTACACCTGCTGGCCTACAAGCACGCGGGTTGAGAACCAGCCTTCCTACCTGACCCTCGGCGGTAGGCCAGGTGTCCATAGGCGACGTACCGGGATAGAACCCGTTCCCACACCAGTACTATGGGCCCGTGGCAGAACCCTTTGTGATGCGCCGGAGTTCTAACTGTTGTCCCAACAGGCACGCGGTGTTAGATCCCGGCCCCCCATCCTGACCCTCCAGGGTAGGCCCGGTATCCCGACCTGATGCTCCGGGGTAGGCCTGGCGTCCCTTCCCGACGCTCTGGTGTAGTACCCGTAACCCCGCCCGGTGCTCCAGGGTAGTACCCATATACCCCCGTCGGTACTCCAGGGTACTACCGGTACCCCCCTTGGTACTCCGGTGTAGTACCCGTATACCCCTGTCGGTACTCCGGGGTACACCTGCTGTCCCTACGGGCGCACGGGTTTAGACCCACCCTTCCTACTTGACCCTTCGCGTTAGGCCCGGTGTCCATAGGCGATGTTCCGGGTTAGAACATGTTCCCACAAGAGTACTATGGGCCAGTGGCAGAACCCTTTGTGATGCGCCGGAGTTCTAACTGTTGTTCCAACGGGCGCGCGGTGTTAGATCTCAGCCTCCCATCTTGACCCTCCAGGGTAGGCCCGGTATCCTTATCTGAAGCTCTAGGGTAGGCCTGGTGTCCCTTCCCGACGCTCTGGTGTAGTACCAGTAACCCCGCCCGGTGCTCCGAGGTAGTACCCGTATACCCCCGTCGGTACTCCGGAGCAGTAACGGTACCCCCGTTGGTACTCCGGTGTAGTACCCGTATACCCCCGTCGGTACTCCGGGGTACACCTGCTGGCCTACAAGCACGCGGGTTGAGAACCAGCCTTCCTACCTGACCCTCGGCGGTAGCCCCGGTGTCCATAGGCGATATTCCGGGATAGAACCCGTTCCCACACCAGTACTATGGGCCCGTGGCAGAACCCTTTGTGATGCGCCGGAGTTCTAACTGTTGTCCCAACAGGCACGCGGTGTTAGATCCCGGCCCCCCATCCTGACCCTCCAGGGTGAGCCCGGTATCCCGACCTGATGCTCCGGGGTAGGCCTGGCGTCCCTTCCCGACGCTCTGGTGTAGTACCCGTAACCCCGCCCGGTGCTCCAGGGTAGTACCCATATACCCCCGTCGGTACTCCAGGGTACTACCGGTACCCCCCTTGGTACTCCGGTGTAGTACACGTATACCCCTGTCGGTACTCCGGGGTACACCTGCTGTCCCTACGGGCGCGCGGGTTTAGACCCACCCTTCCTACTTGACCCTTCGCGTTAGGCCCGGTGTCCATAGGCGATGTTCCGGGTTAGAACATGTTCCCACAAGAGTACTATGGGTCAGTGGCAGAACCCTTTGTGATGCGCCGGAGTTCTAACTGTTGTTCCAACGGGCATGCGGTGTTAGATCTCAGCCTCCCATCTTGACCCTCCAGGGTAGGCCCGGTATCCTTATCTGAAGCTCTAGGGTAGGCCTGGTGTCCCTTCCCGACGCTCTGGTGTAGTACCAGTAACCCCGCCCGGTGCTCCGAGGTAGTACCCGTATACCCCCGTCGGTACTCCGGAGCAGTAACGGTACCCCCGTTGGTACTCCGGTGTAGTACCCGTATACCCCCGTCGGTACTCCGGGGTACACCTGCTGGCCTACAAGCACGCGGGTTGAGAACCAGCCTTCCTACCTGACCCTCGGCGGTAGGCCCGGTGTCCATAGGCGACGTACCGGGATAGAACCCGTTCCCACACCAGTACTATGGGCCCGTGGCAGAACCCTTTGTGATGCGCCGGAGTTCTAACTGTTGTCCCAACAGGCACGCGGTGTTAGATCCCGGCCCCCCATCCTGACCCTCCAGGGTAGGCCCGGTATCCCGACCTGATGCTCCAGGGTAGGCCTGGCTTCCCTTCCCGACGCTCTGGTGTAGTACCGGTAACCACGCTCGGTACTCCGTCGTAATGCCAGGGTTCCCCCGTCAGTACTCCGGGGTAGTACCGGTACCCCCGCCCGGTGCTCCGAGGTAGTACCCGTATACCCCCGTCGGTACTCCGGAGCAGTAACGGTACCCCCGTTGGTACTCCGGTGTAGTACCCGTATACCCCCGTCGGTACTCCGGGATACACCTGCTGGCCTACAAGCACGCGGGTTGAGAACCAGCCTTCCTACCTGACCCTCGGCGGTAGGCCCGGTGTCCATAGGCGATATTCCGGGATAGAACCCGTTCCCACACCAGTACTATGGGCCCGTGGCAGAACCCTTTGTGATGCGCCGGAGTTCTAACTGTTGTCCCAACAGGCACGCGGTGTTAGATCCCGGCCCCCCATCCTGACCCTCCAGGGTAGGCCCGGTATCCCGACCTGATGCTCCGGGGTAGGCCTGGCGTCCCTTCCCGACGCTCTGGTGTAGTACCCGTAACCCCGCCCGGTGCTCCAGGGTAGTACCCATATACCCCCGTCGGTACTCCAGGGTACTACCGGTACCCCCCTTGGTACTCCGGTGTAGTACACGTATACCCCTGTCGGTACTCCGGGGTACACCTGCTGTCCCTACGGGCGCGCGGGTTTAGACCCACCCTTCCTACTTGACCCTTCGCGTTAGGCCCGGTGTCCATAGGCGATGTTCCGGGTTAGAACATGTTCCCACAAGAGTACTATGGGTCAGTGGCAGAACCCTTTGTGATGCGCCGGAATTCTAACTGTTGTTCCAACGGGCGCGCGGTGTTAGATCTCAGCCTCCCATCTTGACCCTCCAGGGTAGGCCCGGTATCCTTATCTGAAGCTCTAGGGTAGGCCTGGTGTCCCTTCCCGACGCTCTGGTGTAGTACCAGTAACCCCGCCCGGTGCTCCGAGGTAGTACCCGTATACCCCCGTCGGTACTCCGGAGCAGTAACGGTACCCCCGTTGGTACTCCGGTGTAGTACCCGTATACCCCCGTCGGTACTCCGGGGTACACCTGCTGGCCTACAAGCACGCGGGTTGAGAACCAGCCTTCCTACCTGACCCTCGGCGGTAGCCCCGGTGTCCATAGGCGATGTTCCGGGATAGAACCCGTTCCCACACCAGTACTATGGGCCCGTGGCAGAACCCTTTGTGATGCACCGGAGTTCTAACTGTTGTCCCAACAGGCACGCGGTGTTAGATCCCGGCCCCCCATCCTGACCCTCCAGGGTAGGCCCGGTATCCCGACCTGATGCTCCAGGGTAGGCCTGGCTTCCCTTCCCGACGCTCTGGTGTAGTACCGGTAACCACGCTCGGTACTCCGTCGTAATGCCAGGGTTCCCCCGTCAGTACTCCGGGGTAGTACCGGTACCCCCGCCCGGTGCTCCGAGGTAGTACCCGTATACCCCCGTCGGTACTCCGGAGCAGTAACGGTACCCCCGTTGGTACTCCGGTGTAGTACCCGTATACCCCCGTCGTTACTCCGGGGTACACCTGCTGGCCTACAAGCACGCGGGTTGAGAACCAGCCTTCCTACCTGACCCTCGGCGGTAGGCCCGGTGTCCATAGGCGATATTCCGGGATAGAACCCGTTCCCACACCAGTACTATGGGCCCGTGGCAGAACCCTTTGTGATGCGCCGGAGTTCTAACTGTTGTCCCAACAGGCACGCGGTGTTAGATCCCGGCCCCCCATCCTGACCCTCCAGGGTAGGCCCGGTATCCCGACCTGATGCTCCGGGGTAGGCCTGGCGTCCCTTCCCGACGCTCTGGTGTAGTACCCGTAACCCCGCCCGGTGCTCCAGGGTAGTACCCATATACCCCCGTCGGTACTCCAGGGTACTACCGGTACCCCCCTTGGTACTCCGGTGTAGTACACGTATACCCCTGTCGGTACTCCGGGGTACACCTGCTGTCCCTACGGGCGCGCGGGTTTAGACCCACCCTTCCTACTTGACCCTTCGCGTTAGGCCCGGTGTCCATAGGCGATGTTCCGGGTTAGAACATGTTCCCACAAGAGTACTATGGGTCAGTGGCAGAACCCTTTGTGATGCGCCGGAGTTCTAACTGTTGTTCCAACGGGCATGCGGTGTTAGATCTCAGCCTCCCATCTTGACCCTCCAGGGTAGGCCCGGTATCCTTATCTGAAGCTCTAGGGTAGGCCTGGCGTCCCTTCCCGACGCTCTGGTGTAGTACCAGTAACCCCGCCCGGTGCTCCGAGGTAGTACCCGTATACCCCCGTCGGTACTCCGGAGCAGTAACGGTACCCCCGTTGGTACTCCGGTGTAGTACCCGTATACCCCCGTCGGTACTCCGGGGTACACCTGCTGGCCTACAAGCACGCGGGTTGAGAACCAGCCTTCCTACCTGACCCTCGGCAGTAGGCCCGGTGTCCATAGGCGATGTTCCGGGATAGAACCCGTTCCCACACCAGTACTATGGGCCCGTGGCAGAACCCTTTGTGATGCGCCGGAGTTCTAACTGTTGTCCCAACAGGCACGCGGTGTTAGATCCCGGCCCCCCATCCTGACCCTCCAGGGTAGGCCCGGTATCCCGACCTGATGCTCCGGGGTAGGCCTGGCGTCCCTTCCCGACGCTCTGGTGTAGTACCCGTAACCCCGCCCGGTGCTCCAGGGTAGTACCCATATACCCCCGTCGGTACTCCAGGGTACTACCGGTACCCCCGTTGGTACTCCGGTGTAGTACCCGTATACCCCTGTCGGTACTCCGGGGTACACCTGCTGTCCCTACGGGCGCACGGGTTTAGACCCACCCTTCCTACTTGACCCTTCGCGTTAGGCCCGGTGTCCATAGGCGATGTTCCGGGTTAGAACATGTTCCCACAAGAGTACTATGGGCCAGTGGCAGAACCCTTTGTGATGCGCCGGAGTTCTAACTGTTGTTCCAACGGGCGCGCGGTGTTAGATCTCAGCCTCCCATCTTGACCCTCCAGGGTAGGCCCGGTATCCTTATCTGAAGCTCTAGGGTAGGCCTGGTGTCCCTTCCCGACGCTCTGGTGTAGTACCAGTAACCCCGCCCGGTGCTCCGAGGTAGTACCCGTATACCCCCGTCGGTACTCCGGAGCAGTAACGGTACCCCCGTTGGTACTCCGGTGTAGTACCCGTATACCCCCGTCGGTACTCCGGGGTACACCTGCTGGCCTACAAGCACGCGGGTTGAGAACCAGCCTTCCTACCTGACCCTCGGCGGTAGCCCCGGTGTCCATAGGCGACGTTCCGGGATAGAACCCGTTCCCACAGCAGTACTATGGGCCCGTGACAGAACCCTTTGTGATGCGCCGGAGTTCTAACTGTTGTCCCAACAGGCACACGTTGTTAGATCCCGGCCCCCCATCCTGACCCTCCAGGGTAGGCCCGGTATCCCGACCTGATGCTCCAGGGTAGGCCTGGCTTCCCTTCCCGATGCTCTGGTGTAGTACCGGTAACCACGCTCGGTACTCCGTCGTAATGCCAGGGTTCCCCCGTCAGTACTCCGGGGTAGTACCGGTACCCCCGCCCGGTGCTCCGAGGTAGTACCCGTATACCCCCGTCGGTACTCCGGAGCAGTAACGGTACCCCCGTTGGTACTCCGGTGTAGTACCCGTATACCCCCGTCGGTACTCCGGGGTACACCTGCTGGCCTACAAGCACGCGGGTTGAGAACCAGCCTTCCTACCTGACCCTCGGCGGTAGCCCCGGTGTCCATAGGCGATGTTCCGGGATAGAACCCGTTCCCACACCAGTACTATGGGCCCGTGGCAGAACCCTTTGTGATGCACCGGAGTTCTAACTGTTGTCCCAACAGGCACGCGGTGTTAGATCCCGGCCCCCCATCCTGACCCTCCAGGGTAGGCCCGGTATCCCGACCTGATGCTCCGGGGTAGGCCTGGCGTCCCTTCCCGACGCTCTGGTGTAGTACCCGTAACCCCGCCCGGTGCTCCAGGGTAGTACCCATATACCCCCGTCGGTACTCCAGGGTACTACCGGTACCCCCCTTGGTACTCCGGTGTAGTACCCGTATACCCCTGTCGGTACTCCGGGGTACACCTGCTGTCCCTACGGGCGCACGGGTTTAGACCCACCCTTCCTACTTGACCCTTCGCGTTAGGCCCGGTGTCCATAGGCGATGTTCCGGGTTAGAACATGTTCCCACAAGAGTACTATGGGCCAGTGGCAGAACCCTTTGTGATGCGCCGGAGTTCTAACTGTTGTTCCAACGGGCGCGCGGTGTTAGATCTCAGCCTCCCATCTTGACCCTCCAGGGTAGGCCCGGTATCCTTATCTGAAGCTCTAGGGTAGGCCTGGTGTCCCTTCCCGACGCTCTGGTGTAGTACCAGTAACCCCGCCCGGTGCTCCGAGGTAGTACCCGTATACCCCCGTCGGTACTCCGGAGCAGTAACGGTACCCCCGTTGGTACTCCGGTGTAGTACCCGTATACCCCCGTCGGTACTCCGGGGTACACCTGCTGGCCTACAAGCACGTGGGTTGAGAACCAGCCTTCCTACCTGACCCTCGGCGGTAGCCCCGGTGTCCATAGGCGATGTTCCGGGATAGAACCCGTTCCCACACCAGTACTATGGGCCCGTGGCAGAACCCTTTGTGATGCACCGGAGTTCTAACTGTTGTCCCAACAGGCACGCGGTGTTAGATCCCGGCCCCCCATCCTGACCCTCCAGGGTAGGCCCGGTATCCCGACCTGATGCTCCAGGGTAGGCCTGGCTTCCCTTCCCGACGCTCTGGTGTAGTACCGGTAACCACGCTCGGTACTCCGTCGTAATGCCAGGGTTCCCCCGTCAGTACTCCGGGGTAGTACCGGTACCCCCGCCCGGTGCTCCGAGGTAGTACCCGTATACCCCCGTCGGTACTCCGGAGCAGTAACGGTACCCCCGTTGGTACTCCGGTGTAGTACCCGTATACCCCCGTCGTTACTCCGGGGTACACCTGCTGGCCTACAAGCACGCGGGTTGAGAACCAGCCTTCCTACCTGACCCTCGGCGGTAGGCCCGGTGTCCATAGGCGACGTACCGGGATAGAACCCGTTCCCACACCAGTACTATGGGCCCGTGGCAGAACCCTTTGTGATGCGCCGGAGTTCTAACTGTTGTCCCAACAGGCACGCGGTGTTAGATCCCGGCCCCCCATCCTGACCCTCCAGGGTAGGCCCGGTATCCCGACCTGATGCTCCGGGGTAGGCCTGGCGTCCCTTCCCGACGCTCTGGTGTAGTACCCGTAACCCCGCCCGGTGCTCCAGGGTAGTACCCATATACCCCCGTCGGTACTCCAGGGTATTACCGGTACCCCCGTTGGTACTCCGGTGTAGTACCCGTATACCCCTGTCGGTACTCCGGGGTACACCTGCTGTCCCTACGGGCGCACGGGTTTAGACCCACCCTTCCTACTTGACCCTTCGCGTTAGGCCCGGTGTCCATAGGCGATGTTCCGGGTTAGAACATGTTCCCACAAGAGTACTATGGGCCAGTGGCAGAACCCTTTGTGATGCGCCGGAGTTCTAACTGTTGTTCCAACGGGCGCGCGGTGTTAGATCTCAGCCTCCCATCTTGACCCTCCAGGGTAGGCCCGGTATCCTTATCTGAAGCTCTAGGGTAGGCCTGGCGTCCCTTCCCGACGCTCTGGTGTAGTACCAGTAACCCCGCCCGGTGCTCCGAGGTAGTACCCGTATACCCCCGTCGGTACTCCGGAGCAGTAACGGTACCCCCGTTGGTACTCCGGTGTAGTACCCGTATACCCCCGTCGGTACTCCGGGGTACACCTGCTGGCCTACAAGCACGCGGGTTGAGAACCAGCCTTCCTACCTGACCCTCGGCGGTAGGCCCGGTGTCCATAGGCGACGTACCGGGATAGAACCCGTTCCCACACCAGTACTATGGGCCCGTGGCAGAACCCTTTGTGATGCGCCGGAGTTCTAACTGTTGTCCCAACAGGCACGCGGTGTTAGATCCCGGCCCCCCATCCTGACCCTCCAGGGTAGGCCCGGTATCCCGACCTGATGCTCCGAGGTAGGCCTGGCGTCCCTTCCCGACGCTCTGGTGTAGTACCCGTAACCCCGCCCGGTGCTCCAGGGTAGTACCCATATACCCCCGTCGGTACTCCAGGGTACTACCGGTACCCCCGTTGGTACTCCGGTGTAGTACCCGTATACCCCTGTCGGTACTCCGGGGTACACCTGCTGTCCCTACGGGCGCACGGGTTTAGACCCACCCTTCCTACTTGACCCTTCGCGTTAGGCCCGGTGTCCATAGGCGATGTTCCGGGTTAGAACATGTTCCCACAAGAGTACTATGGGCCAGTGGCAGAACCCTTTGTGATGCGCCGGAGTTCTAACTGTTGTTCCAACGGGCGCGCGGTGTTAGATCTCAGCCTCCCATCTTGACCCTCCAGGGTAGGCCCGGTATCCTTATCTGAAGCTCTAGGGTAGGCCTGGTGTCCCTTCCCGACGCTCTGGTGTAGTACCAGTAACCCCGCCCGGTGCTCCGAGGTAGTACCCGTATACCCCCGTCGGTACTCCGGAGCAGTAACGGTACCCCCGTTGGTACTCCGGTGTAGTACCCGTATACCCCCGTCGGTACTCCGGGGTACACCTGCTGGCCTACAAGCACGCGGGTTGAGAACCAGCCTTCCTACCTGACCCTCGGCGGTAGCCCCGGTGTCCATAGGCGACGTTCCGGGATAGAACCCGTTCCCACAGCAGTACTATGGGCCCGTGACAGAACCCTTTGTGATGCGCCGGAGTTCTAACTGTTGTCCCAACAGGCACACGTTGTTAGATCCCGGCCCCCCATCCTGACCCTCCAGGGTAGGCCCGGTATCCCGACCTGATGCTCCAGGGTAGGCCTGGCTTCCCTTCCCGATGCTCTGGTGTAGTACCGGTAACCACGCCCGGTGCTCCAGCGTAATGCCAGGGTTCCCCCGTCAGTACTCCGGGGTAGTACCGGTACCCCCGCCCGGTGCTCCGAGGTAGTACCCGTATACCCCCGTCGGTACTCCGGAGCAGTAACGGTACCCCCGTTGGTACTCCGGTGTAGTACCCGTATACCCCCGTCGGTACTCCGGGGTACACCTGCTGGCCTACAAGCACGCGGGTTGAGAACCAGCCTTCCTACCTGACCCTCGGCGGTAGGCCCGGTGTCCATAGGCGACGTACCGGGATAGAACCCGTTCCCACACCAGTACTATGGGCCCGTGGCAGAACCCTTTGTGATGCGCCGGAGTTCTAACTGTTGTCCCAACAGGCACGCGGTGTTAGATCTCAGCCTCCCATCCTGACCCTCCAGGGTAGGCCCGGTATCCCGACCTGATGCTCCGGGGTAGGCCTGGCGTCCCTTCCCGACGCTCTGGTGTAGTACCCGTAACCCCGCCCGGTGCTCCAGGGTAGTACCCATATACCCCCGTCGGTACTCCAGGGTACTACCGGTACCCCCGTTGGTACTCCGGTGTAGTACCCGTATACCCCTGTCGGTACTCCGGGGTACACCTGCTGTCCCTACGGGCGTACGGGTTTAGACCCACCCTTCCTACTTGACCCTTCGCGTTAGGCCCGGTGTCCATAGGCGATGTTCCGGGTTAGAACATGTTCCCACAAGAGTACTATGGGCCAGTGGCAGAACCCTTTGTGATGCGCCGGAGTTCTAACTGTTGTTCCAACGGGCGCGCGGTGTTAGATCTCAGCCTCCCATCTTGACCCTCCAGGGTAGGCCCGGTATCCTTATCTGAAGCTCTAGGGTAGGCCTGGTGTCCCTTCCCGACGATCTGGTGTAGTACCAGTAACCCCGCCCGGTGCTCCGAGGTAGTACCCGTATACCCCCGTCGGTACTCCGGAGCAGTAACGGTACCCCCGTTGGTACTCCGGTGTAGTACCCGTATACCCCCGTCGGTACTCCGGGGTACACCTGCTGGCCTACAAGCACGCGGGTTGAGAACCAGCCTTCCTACCTGACCCTCGGCGGTAGCCCCGGTGTCCATAGGCGATATTCCGGGATAGAACCCGTTCCCACACCAGTACTATGGGCCCGTGGCAGAACCCTTTGTGATGCGCCGGAGTTCTAACTGTTGTCCCAACAGGCACGCGGTGTTAGATCCCGGCCCCCCATCCTGACCCTCCAGGGTGAGCCCGGTATCCCGACCTGATGCTCCAGGGTAGGCCTGGCTTCCCTTCCCGACGCTCTGGTGTAGTACCGGTAACCACGCCCGGTGCTCCAGCATAATGCCAGGGTTCCCCCGTCAGTACTCCGGGGTAGTACCGAAACCCCCGCCCGGTGCTTCGAGGTAGTACCCGTATACCACTGTTGGTACTCCGGGGTACACCTGCTTTGCCTACAAGCACGCGGGTTGAGAACCAGCCTTCCTACCTGACCCTCGGCGGTAGGCCCGGTGTCCATAGGCGACGTACCGGGATAGAACCCGTTCCCACACCAGTACTATGGGCCCGTGGCAGAACCCTTTGTGATGCGCCGGAGTTCTAACTGTTGTCCCAACAGGCACGCGGTGTTAGATCCCGGCCCCCCATCCTGACCCTCCAGGGTAGGCCCGGTATCCCGACCTGATGCTCCGGGGTAGGCCTGGCGTCCCTTCCCGACGCTCTGGTGTAGTACCCGTAACCCCGCCCGGTGCTCCAGGGTAGTACCCATATACCCCCGTCGGTACTCCAGGGTACTACCGGTACCCCCGTTGGTACTGCGGTCTAGTACCCGTATACCCCTGTCGGTACTCCGGGGTACACCTGCTGTCCCTACGGGCGCGCGGGTTTAGACCCACCCTTCCTACTTGACCCTTCGCGTTAGGCCCGGTGTCCATAGGCGATGTTCCGGGTTAGAACATGTTCCCACAACAGTACTATGGGCCAGTGGCAGAACCCTTTGTGATGCGCCGGAGTTCTAACTGTTGTTCCAACGGGCGCGCGGTGTTAGATCTCAGCCTCCCATCTTGACCCTCCAGGGTAGGCCCGGTATCCTTATCTGAAGCTCTAGGGTAGGCCTGGTGTCCCTTCCCGACGCTCTGGTGTAGTACCAGTAACCCCGCCCGGTGCTCCGAGGTAGTACCCGTATACCCCCGTCGGTACTCCGGAGCAGTAACGGTACCCCCGTTGGTACTCCGGTGTAGTACCCGTATACCCCCGTCGGTACTCCGGGGTACACCTGCTGGCCTACAAGCACGCGGGTTGAGAACCAGCCTTCCTACCTGACCCTCGGCGGTAGCCCTGGTGTCCATAGGCGATGTTCCGTGATAGAACCCGTTCCCACACCAGTACTATGGGCCCGTGGCAGAACCCTTTGTGATGCACCGGAGTTCTAACTGTTGTCCCAACAGGCACGCGGTGTTAGATCCCGGCCCCCCATCCTGACCCTCCAGGGTGAGCCCGGTATCCCGACCTGATGCTCCGGGGTAGGCCTGGCTTCCCTTCCCGACGCTCTGGTGTAGTACCGGTAACCACGCCCGGTACTCCGTCGTAATGCCAGGGTTCCCCCGTCAGTACTCCGGGGTAGTACCGGTACCCCCGCCCGGTGCTCCGAGGTAGTACCCGTATACCCCCGTCGGTACTCCGGAGCAGTAACGGTACCCCCGTTGGTACTCCGGTGTAGTACCCGTATACCCCCGTCGGTACTCCGGGGTACACCTGCTGGCCTACAAGCACGCGGGTTGAGAACCAGCCTTCCTACCTGACCCTCGGCGGTAGGCCCGGTGTCCATAGGCGACGTACCGGGATAGAACCCGTTCCCACAGCAGTACTATGGGCCCGTGGCAGAACCCTTTGTGATGCGCCGGAGTTCTAACTGTTGTCCCAACAGGCACGCGGTGTTAGATCCCGGCCCCCCATCCTGACCCTCCAGGGTAGGCCCGGTATCCCGACCTGATGCTCCGGGGTAGGCCTGGCGTCCCTTCCCGACGCTCTGGTGTAGTACCCGTAACCCCGCCCGGTGCTCCAGGGTAGTACCCATATACCCCCGTCGGTACTCCAGGGTACTACCGGTACCCCCGTTGGTACTCCGGTGTAGTACCCGTATACCCCTGTCGGTACTCCGGGGTACACCTGCTGTCCCTACGGGCGCACGGGTTTAGACCCACCCTTCCTACTTGACCCTTCGCGTTAGGCCCGGTGTCCATAGGCGATGTTCCGGGTTAGAACATGTTCCCACAAGAGTACTATGGGCCAGTGGCAGAACCCTTTGTGATGCGCCGGAGTTCTAACTGTTGTTCCAACGGGCGCGCGGTGTTAGATCTCAGCCTCCCATCTTGACCCTCCAGGGTAGGCCCGGTATCCTTATCTGAAGCTCTAGGGTAGGCCTGGTGTCCCTTCCCGACGCTCTGGTGTAGTACCAGTAACCCCGCCCGGTGCTCCGAGGTAGTACCCGTATACCCCCGTCGGTACTCCGGAGCAGTAACGGTACCCCCGTTGGTACTCCGGTGTAGTACCCGTATACCCCCGTCGGTACTCCGGGGTACACCTGCTGGCCTACAAGCACGCGGGTTGAGAACCAGCCTTCCTACCTGACCCTCGGCGGTAGCCCCGGTGTCCATAGGCGATGTTCCGGGATAGAACCCGTTCCCACACCAGTACTATGGGCCCGTGGCAGAACCCTTTGTGATGCACCGGAGTTCTAACTGTTGTCCCAACAGGCACGCGGTGTTAGATCCCGGCCCCCCATCCTGACCCTCCAGGGTAGGCCCGGTATCCCGACCTGATGCTCCAGGGTAGGCCTGGCTTCCCTTCCCGACGCTCTGGTGTAGTACCGGTAACCACGCTCGGTACTCCGTCGTAATGCCAGGGTTCCCCCGTCAGTACTCCGGGGTAGTACCGGTACCCCCGCCCGGTGCTCCGAGGTAGTACCCGTATACCCCCGTCGGTACTCCGGAGCAGTAACGGTACCCCCGTTGGTACTCCGGTGTAGTACCCGTATACCCCCGTCGTTACTCCGGGGTACACCTGCTGGCCTACAAGCACGCGGGTTGAGAACCAGCCTTCCTACCTGACCCTCGGCGGTAGGCCCGGTGTCCATAGGCGACGTACCGGGATAGAACCCGTTCCCACACCAGTACTATGGGCCCGTGGCAGAACCCTTTGTGATGCGCCGGAGTTCTAACTGTTGTCCCAACAGGCACGCGGTGTTAGATCCCGGCCCCCCATCCTGACCCTCCAGGGTAGGCCCGGTATCCCGACCTGATGCTCCGGGGTAGGCCTGGCGTCCCTTCCCGACGCTCTGGTGTAGTACCCGTAACCCCGCCCGGTGCTCCAGGGTAGTACCCATATACCCCCGTCGGTACTCCAGGGTATTACCGGTACCCCCGTTGGTACTCCGGTGTAGTACCCGTATACCCCTGTCGGTACTCCGGGGTACACCTGCTGTCCCTACGGGCGCACGGGTTTAGACCCACCCTTCCTACTTGACCCTTCGCGTTAGGCCCGGTGTCCATAGGCGATGTTCCGGGTTAGAACATGTTCCCACAAGAGTACTATGGGCCAGTGGCAGAACCCTTTGTGATGCGCCGGAGTTCTAACTGTTGTTCCAACGGGCGCGCGGTGTTAGATCTCAGCCTCCCATCTTGACCCTCCAGGGTAGGCCCGGTATCCTTATCTGAAGCTCTAGGGTAGGCCTGGCGTCCCTTCCCGACGCTCTGGTGTAGTACCAGTAACCCCGCCCGGTGCTCCGAGGTAGTACCCGTATACCCCCGTCGGTACTCCGGAGCAGTAACGGTACCCCCGTTGGTACTCCGGTGTAGTACCCGTATACCCCCGTCGGTACTCCGGGGTACACCTGCTGGCCTACAAGCACGCGGGTTGAGAACCAGCCTTCCTACCTGACCCTCGGCGGTAGGCCCGGTGTCCATAGGCGACGTACCGGGATAGAACCCGTTCCCACACCAGTACTATGGGCCCGTGGCAGAACCCTTTGTGATGCGCCGGAGTTCTAACTGTTGTCCCAACAGGCACGCGGTGTTAGATCCCGGCCCCCCATCCTGACCCTCCAGGGTAGGCCCGGTATCCCGACCTGATGCTCCGGGGTAGGCCTGGCGTCCCTTCCCGACGCTCTGGTGTAGTACCCGTAACCCCGCCCGGTGCTCCAGGGTAGTACCCATATACCCCCATCGGTACTCCAGGGTACTACCGGTACCCCCGTTGGTACTCCGGTGTAGTACCCGTATACCCCTGTCGGTACTCCGGGGTACACCTGCTGTCCCTACGGGCGCACGGGTTTAGACCCACCCTTCCTACTTGACCCTTCGCGTTAGGCCCGGTGTCCATAGGCGATGTTCCGGGTTAGAACATGTTCCCACAAGAGTACTATGGGCCAGTGGCAGAACCCTTTGTGATGCGCCGGAGTTCTAACTGTTGTTCCAACGGGCGCGCGGTGTTAGATCTCAGCCTCCCATCTTGACCCTCCAGGGTAGGCCCGGTATCCTTATCTGAAGCTCTAGGGTAGGCCTGGTGTCCCTTCCCGACGCTCTGGTGTAGTACCAGTAACCCCGCCCGGTGCTCCGAGGTAGTACCCGTATACCCCCGTCGGTACTCCGGAGCAGTAACGGTACCCCCGTTGGTACTCCGGTGTAGTACCCGTATACCCCCGTCGGTACTCCGGGGTACACCTGCTGGCCTACAAGCACGCGGGTTGAGAACCAGCCTTCCTACCTGACCCTCGGCGGTAGCCCCGGTGTCCATAGGCGACGTTCCGGGATAGAACCCGTTCCCACAGCAGTACTATGGGCCCGTGACAGAACCCTTTGTGATGCGCCGGAGTTCTAACTGTTGTCCCAACAGGCACGCGGTGTTAGATCCCGGCCCCCCATCCTGACCCTCCAGGGTAGGCCCGGTATCCCGACCTGATGCTCCAGGGTAGGCCTGGCTTCCCTTCCCGATGCTCTGGTGTAGTACCGGTAACCACGCCCGGTGCTCCAGCGTAATGCCAGGGTTCCCCCGTCAGTACTCCGGGGTAGTACCGGTACCCCCGCCCGGTGCTCCGAGGTAGTACCCGTATACCCCCGTCGGTACTCCGGAGCAGTAACGGTACCCCCGTTGGTACTCCGGTGTAGTACCCGTATACCCCCGTCGGTACTCCGGGGTACACCTGCTGGCCTACAAGCACGCGGGTTGAGAACCAGCCTTCCTACCTGACCCTCGGCGGTAGGCCCGGTGTCCATAGGCGACGTACCGGGATAGAACCCGTTCCCACACCAGTACTATGGGCCCGTGGCAGAACCCTTTGTGATGCGCCGGAGTTCTAACTGTTGTCCCAACAGGCACGCGGTGTTAGATCTCAGCCTCCCATCCTGACCCTGCAGGGTAGGCCCGGTATCCCGACCTGATGCTCCGGGGTAGGCCTGGCGTCCCTTCCCGACGCTCTGGTGTAGTACCCGTAACCCCGCCCGGTGCTCCAGGGTAGTACCCATATACCCCCGTCGGTACTCCAGGGTACTACCGGTACCCCCGTTGGTACTCCGGTGTAGTACCCGTATACCCCTGTCGGTACTCCGGGGTACACCTGCTGTCCCTACGGGCGCACGGGTTTAGACCCACCCTTCCTACTTGACCCTTCGCGTTAGGCCCGGTGTCCATAGGCGATGTTCCGGGTTAGAACATGTTCCCACAAGAGTACTATGGGCCAGTGGCAGAACCCTTTGTGATGCGCCGGAGTTCTAACTGTTGTTCCAACGGGCGCGCGGTGTTAGATCTCAGCCTCCCATCTTGACCCTCCAGGGTAGGCCCGGTATACTTATCTGAAGCTCTAGGGTAGGCCTGGTGTCCCTTCCCGACGCTCTGGTGTAGTACCAGTAACCCCGCCCGGTGCTCCGAGGTAGTACCCGTATACCCCCGTCGGTACTCCGGAGCAGTAACGGTACCCCCGTTGGTACTCCGGTGTAGTACCCGTATACCCCCGTCGGTACTCCGGGGTACACCTGCTGGCCTACAAGCACGCGGGTTGAGAACCAGCCTTCCTACCTGACCCTCGGCGGTAGCCCCGGTGTCCATAGGCGATATTCCGGGATAGAACCCGTTCCCACACCAGTACTATGGGCCCGTGGCAGAACCCTTTGTGATGCGCCGGAGTTCTAACTGTTGTCCCAACAGGCACGCGGTGTTAGATCCCGGCCCCCCATCCTGACCCTCCAGGGTGAGCCCGGTATCCCGACCTGATGCTCCAGGGTAGGCCTGGCTTCCCTTCCCGACGCTCTGGTGTAGTACCGGTAACCACGCCCGGTGCTCCAGCATAATGCCAGGGTTCCCCCGTCAGTACTCCGGGGTAGTACCGAAACCCCCGCCCGGTGCTTCGAGGTAGTACCCGTATACCACTGTTGGTACTCCGGGGTACACCTGCTTTGCCTACAAGCACGCGGGTTGAGAACCAGCCTTCCTACCTGACCCTCGGCGGTAGGCCCGGTGTCCATAGGCGACGTACCGGGATAGAACCCGTTCCCACACCAGTACTATGGGCCCGTGGCAGAACCCTTTGTGATGCGCCGGAGTTCTAACTGTTGTCCCAACAGGCACGCGGTGTTAGATCCCGGCCCCCCATCCTGACCCTCCAGGGTAGGCCCGGTATCCCGACCTGATGCTCCGGGGTAGGCCTGGCGTCCCTTCCCGACGCTCTGGTGTAGTACCCGTAACCCCGCCCGGTGCTCCAGGGTAGTACCCATATACCCCCGTCGGTACTCCAGGGTACTACCGGTACCCCCGTTGGTACTCCGGTGTAGTACACGTATACCCCTGTCGGTACTCCGGGGTACACCTGCTGTCCCTACGGGCGCACGGGTTTAGACCCACCCTTCCTACTTGACCCTTCGCGTTAGGCCCGGTGTCCATAGGCGATGTTCCGGGTTAGAACATGTTCCCACAACAGTACTATGGGCCAGTGGCAGAACCCTTTGTGATGCGCCGGAGTTCTAACTGTTGTTCCAACGGGCGCGTGGTGTTAGATCTCAGCCTCCCATCTTGACCCTCCAGGGTAGGCCCGGTATCCCGACCTGATGCTCCGGGGTAGGCCTGGCGTCCCTTCCCGACGCTCTGGTGTAGTACCCGTAACCCCGCCCGGTGCTCCGAGGTAGTACCCGTATACCCCCGTCGGTACTCCGGAGCAGTAACGGTACCCCCGTTGGTACTCCGGTGTAGTACCCGTATACCCCCGTCGGTACTCCGGGGTACACCTGCTGGCCTACAAGCACGCGGGTTGAGAACCAGCCTTCCTACCTGACCCTCGGCGGTAGGCCCGGTGTCCATAGGCGACGTACCGGGATAGAACCCGTTCCCACACCAGTACTATGGGCCCGTGGCAGAACCCTTTGTGATGCGCCGGAGTTCTAACTGTTGTCCCAACAGGCACGCGGTGTTAGATCCCGGCCCCCCATCCTGACCCTCCAGGGTAGGCCCGGTATCCCGACCTGATGCTCCGGGGTAGGCCTGGCGTCCCTTCCCGACGCTCTGGTGTAGTACCCGTAACCCCGCCCGGTGCTCCAGGGTAGTACCCATATACCCCCGTCGGTACTCCAGGGTACTACCGGTACCCCCGTTGGTACTCCGGTGTAGTACCCGTATACCCCTGTCGGTACTCCGGGGTACACCTGCTGTCCCTACGGGCGCACGGGTTTAGACCCACCCTTCCTACTTGACCCTTCGCGTTAGGCCCGGTGTCCATAGGCGATGTTCCGGGTTAGAACATGTTCCCACAAGAGTACTATGGGCCAGTGGCAGAACCCTTTGTGATGCGCCGGAGTTCTAACTGTTGTTCCAACGGGCGCGCGGTGTTAGATCTCAGCCTCCCATCTTGACCCTCCAGGGTAGGCCCGGTATCCTTATCTGAAGCTCTAGGGTAGGCCTGGCGTCCCTTCCCGACGCTCTGGTGTAGTACCAGTAACCCCGCCCGGTGCTCCGAGGTAGTACCCGTATACCCCCGTCGGTACTCCGGAGCAGTAACGGTACCCCCGTTGGTACTCCGGTGTAGTACCCGTATACCCCCGTCGGTACTCCGGGGTACACCTGCTGGCCTACAAGCACGCGGGTTGAGAACCAGCCTTCCTACCTGACCCTCGGCGGTAGGCCCGGTGTCCATAGGCGACGTACCGGGATAGAACCCGTTCCCACACCAGTACTATGGGCCCGTGGCAGAACCCTTTGTGATGCGCCGGAGTTCTAACTGTTGTCCCAACAGGCACGCGGTGTTAGATCCCGGCCCCCCATCCTGACCCTCCAGGGTAGGCCCGGTATCCCGACCTGATGCTCCGGGGTAGGCCTGGCGTCCCTTCCCGACGCTCTGGTGTAGTACCCGTAACCCCGCCCGGTGCTCCAGGGTAGTACCCATATACCCCCGTCGGTACTCCAGGGTACTACCGGTACCCCCGTTGGTACTCCGGTGTAGTACCCGTATACCCCTGTCGGTACTCCGGGGTACACCTGCTGTCCCTACGGGCGCACGGGTTTAGACCCACCCTTCCTACTTGACCCTTCGCGTTAGGCCCGGTGTCCATAGGCGATGTTCCGGGTTAGAACATGTTCCCACAACAGTACTATGGGCCAGTGGCAGAACCCTTTGTGATGCGCCGGAGTTCTAACTGTTGTTCCAACGGGCGCGCGGTGTTAGATCTCAGCCTCCCATCTTGACCCTCCAGGGTAGGCCCGGTATCCTTATCTGAAGCTCTAGGGTAGGCCTGGTGTCCCTTCCCGACGCTCTGGTGTAGTACCAGTAACCCCGCCCGGTGCTCCGAGGTAGTACCCGTATACCCCCGTCGGTACTCCGGAGCAGTAACGGTACCCCCGTTGGTACTCCGGTGTAGTACCCGTATACCCCCGTCGGTACTCCGGGGTACACCTGCTGGCCTACAAGCACGCGGGTTGAGAACCAGCCTTCCTACCTGACCCTCGGCGGTAGCCCCGGTGTCCATAGGCGATGTTCCGTGATAGAACCCGTTCCCACACCAGTACTATGGGCCCGTGGCAGAACCCTTTGTGATGCACCGGAGTTCTAACTGTTGTCCCAACAGGCACGCGGTGTTAGATCCCGGCCCCCCATCCTGACCCTCCAGGGTAGGCCCGGTATCCCGACCTGATGCTCCAGGGTAGGCCTGGCTTCCCTTCCCGACGCTCTGGTGTAGTACCGGTAACCACGCCCGGTACTCCAGCATAATGCCAGGGTTCCCCCGTCAGTACTCCGGGGTAGTACCGAAACCCCCGCCCGGTGCTTCGAGGTAGTACCCGTATACCACTGTTGGTACTCCGGGGTACACCTGCTTTGCCTACAAGCACGCGGGTTGAGAACCAGCCGTCCTACCTGACCTTCGGCGGTAGGCCCGGTGTCCATAGGCGACGTTCCGGGATAGAACCCGTTCACACAACAGTACTATGGGCCCGTGACAGAACCCTTTGTGATGCGCCGGAGTTCTAACTGTTGTCCCAACAGGCACACGGTGTTAGATCTCAGCCTCCCATCCTGACCCTCCAGGGTAGGCCCGGTATCCCGACCTGATGCTCCGGGGTAGGCCTGGCGTCCCTTCCCGACGCTCTGGTGTAGTACCCGTAACCCCGCCCGGTGCTCCGAGGTAGTACCCGTATACCCCCGTCGGTACTCCAGGGTACTACCGGTACCCCCGTTGGTACTCCGGTGTAGTACCCGTATACCCCCGTCGGTACTCCGGGGTACACCTGCTGGCCTACAAGCACGCGGGTTGAGAACCAGCCTTCCTACTTGACCCTCGGCGGTAGGCCCGGTGTCCATAGGCGACGTACCGGGATAGAACCCGTTCCCACACCAGTACTATGGGCCCGTGGCAGAACCCTTTGTGATGCGCCGGAGTTCTAACTGTTGTCCCAACAGGCACGCGGTGTTAGATCCCGGCCCCCCATCCTGACCCTCCAGGGTAGGCCCGGTATCCCGACCTGATGCTCCGGGGTAGGCCTGGCGTCCCTTCCCGACGCTCTGGTGTAGTACCCGTAACCCCGCCCGGTGCTCCAGGGTAGTACCCATATACCCCCGTCGGTACTCCAGGGTACTACCGGTACCCCCGTTGGTACTCCGGTGTAGTACCCGTATACCCCTGTCGGTACTCCGGGGTACACCTGCTGTCCCTACGGGCGCACGGGTTTAGACCCACCCTTCCTACTTGACCCTTCGCGTTAGGCCCGGTGTCCATAGGCGATGTTCCGGGTTAGAACATGTTCCCACAAGAGTACTATGGGCCAGTGGCAGAACCCTTTGTGATGCGCCGGAGTTCTAACTGTTGTTCCAACGGGCGCGCGGTGTTAGATCTCAGCCTCCCATCTTGACCCTCCAGGGTAGGCCCGGTATCCTTATCTGAAGCTCTAGGGTAGGCCTGGTGTCCCTTCCCGACGCTCTGGTGTAGTACCAGTAACCCCGCCCGGTGCTCCGAGGTAGTACCCGTATACCCCCGTCGGTACTCCGGAGCAGTAACGGTACCCCCGTTGGTACTCCGGTGTAGTACCCGTATACCCCCGTCGGTACTCCGGGGTACACCTGCTGGCCTACAAGCACGCGGGTTGAGAACCAGCCTTCCTACCTGACCCTCGGCGGTAGCCCCGGTGTCCATAGGCGATGTTCCGGGATAGAACCCGTTCCCACACCAGTACTATGGGCCCGTGGCAGAACCCTTTGTGATGCGCCGGAGTTCTAACTGTTGTCCCAACAGGCACGCGGTGTTAGATCCCGGCCCCCCATCCTGACCCTCCAGGGTAGGCCCGGTATCCCGACCTGATGCTCCGGGGTAGGCCTGGCGTCCCTTCCCGACGCTCTGGTGTAGTACCCGTAACCCCG
Organism: Buteo buteo; assembly: GCF_964188355.1. Taxonomy (NCBI): domain Eukaryota; kingdom Metazoa; phylum Chordata; class Aves; order Accipitriformes; family Accipitridae; genus Buteo; species Buteo buteo. The sequence goes on from NW_027439293.1 coordinate 146,459, forward strand.
CCCGGTGCTCCAGGGTAGTACCCATATACCCCCGTCGGTACTCCAGGGTACTACCGGTACCCCCGTTGGTACTCCGGTGTAGTACCCGTATACCCCTGTCGGTACTCCGGGGTACACCTGCTGTCCCTACGGGCGCACGGGTTTAGACCCACCCTTCCTACTTGACCCTTCGCGTTAGGCCCGATGTCCATAGGCGATGTTCCGGGTTAGAACATGTTCCCACAAGAGTACTATGGGCCAGTGGCAGAACCCTTTGTGATGCGCCGGAGTTCTAACTGTTGTTCCAACGGGCGCGCGGTGTTAGATCTCAGCCTCCCATCTTGACCCTCCAGGGTAGGCCCGGTATCCTTATCTGAAGCTCTAGGGTAGGCCTGGTGTCCCTTCCCGACGATCTGGTGTAGTACCAGTAACCCCGCCCGGTGCTCCGAGGTAGTACCCGTATACCCCCGTCGGTACTCCGGAGCAGTAACGGTACCCCCGTTGGTACTCCGGTGTAGTACCCGTATACCCCCGTCGGTACTCCGGGGTACACCTGCTGGCCTACAAGCACGCGGGTTGAGAACCAGCCTTCCTACCTGACCCTCGGCGGTAGCCCCGGTGTCCATAGGCGATGTTCCGGGATAGAACCCGTTCCCACACCAGTACTATGGGCCCGTGGCAGAACCCTTTGTGATGCGCCGGAGTTCTAACTGTTGTCCCAACAGGCACGCGGTGTTAGATCCCGGCCCCCCATCCTGACCCTCCAGGGTGAGCCCGGTATCCCGACCTGATGCTCCATGGTAGGCCTGGCTTCCCTTCCCGACGCTCTGGTGTAGTACCGGTAACCACGCCCGGTGCTCCAGCATAATGCCAGGGTTCCCCCGTCAGTACTCCGGGGTAGTACCGAAACCCCCGCCCGGTGCTTCGAGGTAGTACCCGTATACCACCGTTGGTACTCCGGGGTACACCTGCTTTGCCTACAAGCACGCGGGTTGAGAACCAGCCTTCCTACCTGACCCTCGGCGGTAGGCCCGGTGTCCATAGGCGACGTACCGGGATAGAACCCGTTCCCACACCAGTACTATGGGCCCGTGGCAGAACCCTTTGTGATGCGCCGGAGTTCTAACTGTTGTCCCAACAGGCACGCGGTGTTAGATCCCGGCCCCCCATCCTGACCCTCCAGGGTAGGCCCGGTATCCCGACCTGATGCTCCGGGGTAGGCCTGGCGTCCCTTCCCGACGCTCTGGTGTAGTACCCGTAACCCCGCCCGGTGCTCCAGGGTAGTACCCATATACCCCCGTCGGTACTCCAGGGTACTACCGGTACCCCCCTTGGTACTCCGGTGTAGTACACGTATACCCCTGTCGGTACTCCGGGGTACACCTGCTGTCCCTACGGGCGCGCGGGTTTAGACCCACCCTTCCTACTTGACCCTTCGCGTTAGGCCCGGTGTCCATAGGCGATGTTCCGGGTTAGAACATGTTCCCACAAGAGTACTATGGGTCAGTGGCAGAACCCTTTGTGATGCGCCGGAGTTCTAACTGTTGTTCCAACGGGCGTGCGGTGTTAGATCTCAGCCTCCCATCTTGACACTCCAGGATAGGCCCGGTATCCTTATCTGAAGCTCTAGGGTAGGCCTGGTGTCCCTTCCCGACGCTCTGGTGTAGTACCAGTAACCCCGCCCGGTGCTCCGAGGTAGTACCCGTATACCCCCGTCGGTACTCCGGAGCAGTAACGGTACCCCCGTTGGTACTCCGGTGTAGTACCCGTATACCCCCGTCGGTACTCCGGGGTACACCTGCTGGCCTACAAGCACGCGGGTTGAGAACCAGCCTTCCTACCTGACCCTCGGCGGTAGCCCCGGTGTCCATAGGCGATGTTCCGTGATAGAACCCGTTCCCACACCAGTACTATGGGCCCGTGGCAGAACCCTTTGTGATGCACCGGAGTTCTAACTGTTGTCCCAACAGGCACGCGGTGTTAGATCCCGGCCCCCCATCCTGACCCTCCAGGGTAGGCACGGTATCCCGACCTGATGCTCCAGGGTAGGCCTGGCTTCCCTTCCCGACGCTCTGGTGTAGTACCGGTAACCACGCTCGGTACTCCGTCGTAATGCCAGGGTTCCCCCGTCAGTACTCCGGGGTAGTACCGGTACCCCCGCCCGGTGCTCCGAGGTAGTACCCGTATACCCCCGTCGGTACTCCGGAGCAGTAACGGTACCCCCGTTGGTACTCCGGTGTAGTACCCGTATACCCCCGTCGGTACTCCGGGGTACACCTGCTGGCCTACAAGCACGCGGGTTGAGAACCAGCCTTCCTACCTGACCCTCGGCGGTAGGCCCGGTGTCCATAGGCGACGTACCGGGATAGAACCCGTTCCCACACCAGTACTATGGGCCCGTGGCAGAACCCTTTGTGATGCGCCGGAGTTCTAACTGTTGTCCCAACAGGCACGCGGTGTTAGATCCCGGCCCCCCATCCTGACCCTCCAGGGTAGGCCCGGTATCCCGACCTGATGCTCCGGGGTAGGCCTGGCGTCCCTTCCCGACGCTCTGGTGTAGTACCCGTAACCCCGCCCGGTGCTCCAGGGTAGTACCCATATACCCCCGTCGGTACTCCAGGGTACTACCGGTACCCCCGTTGGTACTCCGGTGTAGTACCCGTATACCCCTGTCGGTACTCCGGGGTACACCTGCTGTCCCTACGGGCGCACGGGTTTAGACCCACCCTTCCTACTTGACCCTTCGCGTTAGGCCCGGTGTCCATAGGCGATGTTCCGTGATAGAACCCGTTCCCACAAGAGTACTATGGGCCAGTGGCAGAACCCTTTGTGATGCGCCGGAGTTCTAACTGTTGTTCCAACGGGTGCGCGGTGTTAGATCTCAGCCTCCCATCTTGACCCTCCAGGGTAGGCCCGGTATCCTTATCTGAAGCTCTAGGGTAGGCCTGGTGTCCCTTCCCGACGCTCTGGTGTAGTACCAGTAACCACGCCCGGTGCTCCGAGGTAGTACCCGTATACCCCCGTCGGTACTCCGGAGCAGTAACGGTACCCCCGTTGGTACTCCGGTGTAGTACCCGTATACCCCCGTCGGTACTCCGGGGTACACCTGCTGGCCTACAAGCACGCGGGTTGAGAACCAGCCTTCCTACCTGACCCTCGGCGGTAGCCCCGGTGTCCATAGGCGATGTTCCGGGATAGAACCCGTTCCCACACCAGTACTATGGGCCCGTGGCAGAACCCTTTGTGATGCGCCGGAGTTCTAACTGTTGTCCCAACAGGCACGCGGTGTTAGATCCCGGCCCCCCATCCTGACCCTCCAGGGTGAGCCCGGTATCCCGACCTGATGCTCCAGGGTAGGCCTGGCTTCCCTTCCCGACGCTCTGGTGTAGTACCGGTAACCACGCCCGGTACTCCAGCATAATGCCAGGGTTCCCCCGTCAGTACTCCGGGGTAGTACCGAAACCCCCGCCCGGTGCTTCGAGGTAGTACCCGTATACCACTGTTGGTACTCCGGGGTACACCTGCTTTGCCTACAAGCACGCGGGTTGAGAACCAGCCGTCCTACCTGACCCTCGGCGGTAGGCCCGGTGTCCATAGGCGACGTTCCGGGATAGAACCCGTTCACACAACAGTACTATGGGCCCGTGGCAGAACCCTTTGTGATGCGCCGGAGTTCTAACTGTTGTCCCAACAGGCACACGGTGTTAGATTTCAGCCTCCCATCCTGACCCTCCAGGGTAGGCCCGGTATCCCGACCTGATGCTCCGGGGTAGGCCTGGCGTCCCTTCCCGACGCTCTGGTGTAGTACCCGTAACCCCGCCCGGTGCTCCGAGGTAGTACCCGTATACCCCCGTCGGTACTCCAGGGTACTACCGGTACCCCCGTTGGTACTCCGGTGTAGTACCCGTATACCCCCGTCGGTACTCCGGGGTACACCTGCTGGCCTACAAGCACGCGGGTTGAGAACCAGCCTTCCTACTTGACCCTCGGCGGTAGGCCCGGTGTCCATAGGCGACGTACCGGGATAGAACCCTTTCCCACACCAGTACTATGGGCCCGTGGCAGAACCCTTTGTGATGCGCCGGAGTTCTAACTGTTGTCCCAACAGGCACGCGGTGTTAGATCCCGGCCCCCCATCCTGACCCTCCAGGGTAGGCCCGGTATCCCGACCTGATGCTCCGGGGTAGGCCTGGCGTCCCTTCCCGACGCTCTGGTGTAGTACCCGTAACCCCGCCCGGTGCTCCAGGGTAGTACCCATATACCCCCGTCGGTACTCCAGGGTACTACCGGTACCCCCGTTGGTACTCCGGTGTAGTACCCGTATACCCCTGTCGGTACTCCGGGGTACACCTGCTGTCCCTACGGGCGCACGGGTTTAGACCCACCCTTCCTACTTGACCCTTCGCGTTAGGCCCGGTGTCCATAGGCGATGTTCCGGGTTAGAACATGTTCCCACAAGAGTACTATGGGCCAGTGGCAGAACCCTTTGTGATGCGCCGGAGTTCTAACTGTTGTTCCAACGGGCGCGCGGTGTTAGATCTCAGCCTCCCATCTTGACCCTCCAGGGTAGGCCCGGTATCCTTATCTGAAGCTCTAGGGTAGGCCTGGTGTCCCTTCCCGACGCTCTGGTGTAGTACCAGTAACCCCGCCCGGTGCTCCGAGGTAGTACCCGTATACCCCCGTCGGTACTCCGGAGCAGTAACGGTACCCCCGTTGGTACTCCGGTGTAGTACCCGTATACCCCCGTCGGTACTCCGGGGTACACCTGCTGGCCTACAAGCACGCGGGTTGAGAACCAGCCTTCCTACCTGACCCTCGGCGGTAGGCCCGGTGTCCATAGGCGACGTACCGGGATAGAACCCGTTCCCACACCAGTACTATGGGCCCGTGGCAGAACCCTTTGTGATGCGCCGGAGTTCTAACTGTTGTCCCAACAGGCACGCGGTGTTAGATCCCGGCCCCCCATCCTGACCCTCCAGGGTAGGCCCGGTATCCCGACCTGATGCTCCGGGGTAGGCCTGGCGTCCCTTCCCGACGCTCTGGTGTAGTACCCGTAACCCCGCCCGGTGCTCCAGGGTAGTACCCATATACCCCCGTCGGTACTCCAGGGTACTACCGGTACCCCCCTTGGTACTCCGGTGTAGTACACGTATACCCCTGTCGGTACTCCGGGGTACACCTGCTGTCCCTACGGGCGCGCGGGTTTAGACCCACCCTTCCTACTTGACCCTTCGCGTTAGGCCCGGTGTCCATAGGCGATGTTCCGTGTTAGAACATGTTCCCACAAGAGTACTATGGGTCAATGGCAGAACCCTTTGTGATGCGCCGGAGTTCTAACTGTTGTTCCAACGGGCGTGCGGTGTTAGATCTCAGCCTCCCATCTTGACCCTCCAGGGTAGGCCCGGTATCCTTATCTGAAGCTCTAGGGTAGGCCTGGTGTCCCTTCCCGACGCTCTGGTGTAGTACCAGTAACCCCGCCCGGTGCTCCGAGGTAGTACCCGTATACCCCCGTCGGTACTCCGGAGCAGTAACGGTACCCCCGTTGGTACTCCGGTGTAGTACCCGTATACCCCCGTCGGTACTCCGGGGTACACCTGCTGGCCTACAAGCACGCGGGTTGAGAACCAGCCTTCCTACCTGACCCTCGGCGGTAGCCCCGGTGTCCATAGGCGATGTTCCGTGATAGAACCCGTTCCCACACCAGTACTATGGGCCCGTGGCAGAACCCTTTGTGATGCACCGGAGTTCTAACTGTTGTCCCAACAGGCACGCGGTGTTAGATCCCGGCCCCCCATCCTGACCCTCCAGGGTAGGCCCGGTATCCCGACCTGATGCTCCAGGGTAGGCCTGGCTTCCCTTCCCGACGCTCTGGTGTAGTACCGGTAACCACGCTCGGTACTCCGTCGTAATGCCAGGGTTCCCCCGTCAGTACTCCGGGGTAGTACCGGTACCCCCGCCCGGTGCTCCGAGGTAGTACCCGTATACCCCCGTCGGTACTCCGGAGCAGTAACGGTACCCCCGTTGGTACTCCGGTGTAGTACCCGTATACCCCCGTCGGTACTCCGGGGTACACCTGCTGGCCTACAAGCACGCGGGTTGAGAACCAGCCTTCCTACCTGACCCTCGGCGGTAGGCCCGGTGTCCATAGGCGACGTACCGGGATAGAACCCGTTCCCACACCAGTACTATGGGCCCGTGGCAGAACCCTTTGTGATGCGCCGGAGTTCTAACTGTTGTCCCAACAGGCACGCGGTGTTAGATCCCGGCCCCCCATCCTGACCCTCCAGGGTAGGCCCGGTATCCCGACCTGATGCTCCGGGGTAGGCCTGGCGTCCCTTCCCGACGCTCTGGTGTAGTACCCGTAACCCCGCCCGGTGCTCCAGGGTAGTACCCATATACCCCCGTCGGTACTCCAGGGTACTACCGGTACCCCCCTTGGTACTCCGGTGTAGTACCCGTATACCCCTGTCGGTACTCCGGGGTACACCTGCTGTCCCTACGGGCGCACGGGTTTAGACCCACCCTTCCTACTTGACCCTTCGCGTTAGGCCCGGTGTCCATAGGCGATGTTCCGGGATAGAACCCGTTCCCACAAGAGTACTATGGGCCAGTGGCAGAACCCTTTGTGATGCGCCGGAGTTCTAACTGTTGTTCCAACGGGCGCGCGGTGTTAGATCTCAGCCTCCCATCTTGACCCTCCAGGGTAGGCCCGGTATCCTTATCTGAAGCTCTAGGGTAGGCCTGGTGTCCCTTCCCGACGCTCTGGTGTAGTACCAGTAACCCCGCCCGGTGCTGCGAGGTAGTACCCGTATACCCCCGTCGGTACTCCGGAGCAGTAACGGTACCCCCGTTGGTACTCCGGTGTAGTACCCGTATACCCCCGTCGGTACTCCGGGGTACACCTGCTGGCCTACAAGCACGCGGGTTGAGAACCAGCCTTCCTACCTGACCCTCGGCGGTAGGCCCGGTGTCCATAGGCGACGTACCGGGATAGAACCCGTTCCCACACCAGTACTATGGGCCCGTGGCAGAACCCTTTGTGATGCGCCGGAGTTCTAACTGTTGTCCCAACAGGCACGCGGTGTTAGATCCCGGCCCCCCATCCTGACCCTCCAGGGTAGGCCCGGTATCCCGACCTGATGCTCCGGGGTAGGCCTGGCGTCCCTTCCCGACGCTCTGGTGTAGTACCCGTAACCCCGCCCGGTGCTCCAGGGTAGTACCCATATACCCCCGTCGGTACTCCAGGGTACTACCGGTACCCCCCTTGGTACTCCGGTGTAGTACACGTATACCCCTGTCGGTACTCCGGGGTACACCTGCTGTCCCTACGGGCGCACGGGTTTAGACCCACCCTTCCTACTTGACCCTTCGCGTTAGGCCCGGTGTCCATAGGCGATGTTCCGGGTTAGAACATGTTCCCACAAGAGTACTATGGGTCAGTGGCAGAACCCTTTGTGATGCGCCGGAGTTCTAACTGTTGTTCCAACGGGCGTGCGGTGTTAGATCTCAGCTTCCCATCTTGACCCTCCAGGGTAGGCCCGGTATCCTTATCTGAAGCTCTAGGGTAGGCCTGGTGTCCCTTCCCGACGCTCTGGTGTAGTACCAGTAACCCCGCCCGGTGCTCCGAGGTAGTACCCGTATACCCCCGTCGGTACTCCGGAGCAGTAACGGTACCCCCGTTGGTACTCCGGTGTAGTACCCGTATACCCCCGTCGGTACTCCGGGGTACACCTGCTGGCCTACAAGCACGCGGGTTGAGAACCAGCCTTCCTACCTGACCCTCGGCGGTAGCCCCGGTGTCCATAGGCGATGTTCCGTGATAGAACCCGTTCCCACACCAGTACTATGGGCCCGTGGCAGAACCCTTTGTGATGCACCGGAGTTCTAACTGTTGTCCCAACAGGCACGCGGTGTTAGATCCCGGCCCCCCATCCTGACCCTCCAGGGTAGGCCCGGTATCCCGACCTGATGCTCCAGGGTAGGCCTGGCTTCCCTTCCCGACGCTCTGGTGTAGTACCGGTAACCACGCTCGGTACTCCGTCGTAATGCCAGGGTTCCCCCGTCAGTACTCCGGGGTAGTACCGGTACCCCCGCCCGGTGCTCCGAGGTAGTACCCGTATACCCCCGTCGGTACTCCGGAGCAGTAACGGTACCCCCGTTGGTACTCCGGTGTAGTACCCGTATACCCCCGTCGGTACTCCGGGGTACACCTGCTGGCCTACAAGCACGCGGGTTGAGAACCAGCCTTCCTACCTGACCCTCGGCGGTAGGCCCGGTGTCCATAGGCGACGTACCGGGATAGAACCCGTTCCCACACCAGTACTATGGGCCCGTGGCAGAACCCTTTGTGATGCGCCGGAGTTCTAACTGTTGTCCCAACAGGCACGCGGTGTTAGATCCCGGCCCCCCATCCTGACCCTCCAGGGTAGGCCCGGTATCCCGACCTGATGCTCCGGGGTAGGCCTGGCGTCCCTTCCCGACGCTCTGGTGTAGTACCCGTAACCCCGCCCGGTGCTCCAGGGTAGTACCCATATACCCCCGTCGGTACTCCAGGGTACTACCGGTACCCCCGTTGGTACTCCGGTGTAGTACCCGTATACCCCTGTCGGTACTCCGGGGTACACCTGCTGTCCCTACGGGCGCACGGGTTTAGACCCACCCTTCCTACTTGACCCTTCGCGTTAGGCCCGGTGTCCATAGGCGATGTTCCGGGATAGAACCCGTTCCCACAAGAGTACTATGGGCCAGTGGCAGAACCCTTTGTGATGCGCCGGAGTTCTAACTGTTGTTCCAACGGGCGCGCGGTGTTAGATCTCAGCCTCCCATCTTGACCCTCCAGGGTAGGCCCGGTATCCTTATCTGAAGCTCTAGGGTAGGCCTGGTGTCCCTTCCCGACGCTCTGGTGTAGTACCAGTAACCCCGCCCGGTGCTGCGAGGTAGTACCCGTATACCCCCGTCGGTACTCCGGAGCAGTAACGGTACCCCCGTTGGTACTCCGGTGTAGTACCCGTATACCCCCGTCGGTACTCCGGGGTACACCTGCTGGCCTACAAGCACGCGGGTTGAGAACCAGCCTTCCTACCTGACCCTCGGCGGTAGGCCCGGTGTCCATAGGCGACGTACCGGGATAGAACCCGTTCCCACACCAGTACTATGGGCCCGTGGCAGAACCCTTTGTGATGCGCCGGAGTTCTAACTGTTGTCCCAACAGGCACGCGGTGTTAGATCCCGGCCCCCCATCCTGACCCTCCAGGGTAGGCCCGGTATCCCGACCTGATGCTCCGGGGTAGGCCTGGCGTCCCTTCCCGACGCTCTGGTGTAGTACCCGTAACCCCGCCCGGTGCTCCAGGGTAGTACCCATATACCCCCGTCGGTACTCCAGGGTACTACCGGTACCCCCCTTGGTACTCCGGTGTAGTACACGTATACCCCTGTCGGTACTCCGGGGTACACCTGCTGTCCCTACGGGCGCACGGGTTTAGACCCACCCTTCCTACTTGACCCTTCGCGTTAGGCCCGGTGTCCATAGGCGATGTTCCGGGATAGAACATGTTCCCACAAGAGTACTATGGGCCAGTGGCAGAACCCTTTGTGATGCGCCGGAGTTCTAACTGTTGTTCCAACGGGCGCGCGGTGTTAGATCTCAGCCTCCCATCTTGACCCTCCAGGGTAGGCCCGGTATCCTTATCTGAAGCTCTAGGGTAGGCCTGGTGTCCCTTCCCGACGATCTGGTGTAGTACCAGTAACCCCGCCCGGTGCTCCGAGGTAGTACCCGTATACCCCCGTCGGTACTCCGGGGTACACCTGCTGGCCTACAAGCACGCGGGTTGAGAACCAGCCTTCCTACCTGACCCTCGGCGGTAGGCCCGGTGTCCATAGGCGACGTACCGGGATAGAACCCGTTCCCACACCAGTACTATGGGCCCGTGGCAGAACCCTTTGTGATGCGCCGGAGTTCTAACTGTTGTCCCAACAGGCACGCGGTGTTAGATCCCGGCCCCCCATCCTGACCCTCCAGGGTAGGCCCGGTATCCCGACCTGATGCTCCGGGGTAGGCCTGGCGTCCCTTCCCGACGCTCTGGTGTAGTACCCGTAACCCCGCCCGGTGCTCCAGGGTAGTACCCATATACCCCCGTCGGTACTCCAGGGTACTACCGGTACCCCCGTTGGTACTCCGGTGTAGTACACGTATACCCCTGTCGGTACTCCGGGGTACACCTGCTGTCCCTACGGGCGCACGGGTTTAGACCCACCCTTCCTACTTGACCCTTCGCGTTAGGCCCGGTGTCCATAGGCGATGTTCCGGGTTAGAACATGTTCCCACAAGAGTACTATGGGCCAGTGGCAGAACCCTTTGTGATGCGCCGGAGTTCTAACTGTTGTTCCAACGGGCGCGCGGTGTTAGATCTCAGCCTCCCATCTTGACCCTCCAGGGTAGGCCCGGTATCCTTATCTGAAGCTCTAGGGTAGGCCTGGTGTCCCTTCCCGACGCTCTGGTGTAGTACCAGTAACCCCGCCCGGTGCTCCGAGGTAGTACCCGTATACCCCCGTCGGTACTCCGGAGCAGTAACGGTACCCCCGTTGGTACTCCGGTGTAGTACCCGTATACCCCCGTCGGTACTCCGGGGTACACCTGCTGGCCTACAAGCACGCGGGTTGAGAACCAGCCTTCCTACCTGACCCTCGGCGGTAGGCCCGGTGTCCATAGGCGACGTACCGGGATAGAACCCGTTCCCACACCAGTACTATGGGCCCGTGGCAGAACCCTTTGTGATGCGCCGGAGTTCTAACTGTTGTCCCAACAGGCACGCGGTGTTAGATCCCGGCCCCCCATCCTGACCCTCCAGGGTGAGCCCGGTATCCCGACCTGATGCTCCAGGGTAGGCCTGGCTTCCCTTCCCGACGCTCTGGTGTAGTACCGGTAACCACGCCCGGTACTCCAGCATAATGCCAGGGTTCCCCCGTCAGTACTCCGGGGTAGTACCGAAACCCCCGCCCGGTGCTTCGAGGTAGTACCCGTATACCACTGTTGGTACTCCGGGGTACACCTGCTTTGCCTACAAGCACGCGGGTTGAGAACCAGCCGTCCTACCTGACCCTCGGCGGTAGGCCCGGTGTCCATAGGCGACGTTCCGGGATAGAACCCGTTCACACAACAGTACTATGGGCCCGTGGCAGAACCCTTTGTGATGCGCCGGAGTTCTAACTGTTGTCCCAACAGGCACACGGTGTTAGATCTCAGCCTCCCATCCTGACCCTCCAGGGTAGGCCCGGTATCCCGACCTGATGCTCCGGGGTAGGCCTGGCGTCCCTTCCCGACGCTCTGGTGTAGTACCCGTAACCCCGCCCGGTGCTCCGAGGTAGTACCCGTATACCCCCGTCGGTACTCCAGGGTACTACCGGTACCCCCGTTGGTACTCCGGTGTAGTACCCGTATACCCCCGTCGGTACTCCGGGGTACACCTGCTGGCCTACAAGCACGCGGGTTGAGAACCAGCCTTCCTACTTGACCCTCGGCGGTAGGCCCGGTGTCCATAGGCGACGTACCGGGATAGAACCCCTTCCCACACCAGTACTATGGGCCCGTGGCAGAACCCTTTGTGATGCGCCGGAGTTCTAACTGTTGTCCCAACAGGCACGCGGTGTTAGATCCCGGCCCCCCATCCTGACCCTCCAGGGTAGGCCCGGTATCCCGACCTGATGCTCCGGGGTAGGCCTGGCGTCCCTTCCCGACGCTCTGGTGTAGTACCCGTAACCCCGCCCGGTGTTCCAGGTTAGTACCCATATACCCCCGTCGGTACTCCAGGGTACTACCGGTACCCCCGTTGGTACTCCGGTGTAGTACCCGTATACCCCTGTCGGTACTCCGGGGTACACCTGCTGTCCCTACGGGCGCACGGGTTTAGACCCACCCTTCCTACTTGACCCTTCGCGTTAGGCCCGGTGTCCATAGGCGATGTTCCGGGTTAGAACATGTTCCCACAAGAGTACTATGGGCCAGTGGCAGAACCCTTTGTGATGCGCCGGAGTTCTAACTGTTGTTCCAACGGGCGCGCGGTGTTAGATCTCAGCCTCCCATCTTGACCCTCCAGGGTAGGCCCGGTATCCTTATCTGAAGCTCTAGGGTAGGCCTGGTGTCCCTTCCCGACGCTCTGGTGTAGTACCAGTAACCCCGCCCGGTGCTCCGAGGTAGTACCCGTATACCCCCGTCGGTACTCCGGAGCAGTAACGGTACCCCCGTTGGTACTCCGGTGTAGTACCCGTATACCCCCGTCGGTACTCCGGGGTACACCTGCTGGCCTACAAGCACGCGGGTTGAGAACCAGCCTTCCTACCTGACCCTCGGCGGTAGCCCCGGTGTCCATAGGCGATGTTCCGTGATAGAACCCGTTCCCACACCAGTACTATGGGCCCGTGGCAGAACCCTTTGTGATGCGCCGGAGTTCTAACTGTTGTCCCAACAGGCACGCGGTGTTAGATCCCGGCCCCCCATCCTGACCCTCCAGGGTAGGCCCGGTATCCCGACCTGATGCTCCAGGGTAGGCCTGGCTTCCCTTCCCGACGCTCTGGTGTAGTACCGGTAACCACGCTCGGTACTCCGTCGTAATGCCAGGGTTCCCCCGTCAGTACTCCGGGGTAGTACCGATACCCCCGCCCGGTGCTTCGAGGTAGTACCCGTATACCACTGTTGGTACTCCGGGGTACACCTGCTGTGCCTACAAGCACGCGGGTTGAGAACCAGCCGTCCTACCTGACCCTCGGCGGTAGGCCCGGTGTCCATAGGCGACGTTCCGGGATAGAACCCGTTCCCACAACAGTACTATGGGCCCGTGGCAGAACCCTTTGTGATGCACCGGAGTTCTAACTGTTGTCCCAACAGGCACGCGGTGTTAGATCCCGGCCCCCCATCCTGACCCTCCAGGGTAGGCCCGGTATCCCGACCTGATGCTCCAGGGTAGGCCTGGCTTCCCTTCCCGACGCTTTGGTGTAGTACCGGTAACCACGCTCGGTACTCCGTCGTAATGCCAGGGTTCCCCCGTCAGTACTCCGGGGTAGTACCGGTACCCCCGCCCGGTGCTCCGAGGTAGTACCCGTATACCCCCGTCGGTACTCCGGAGCAGTAACGGTACCCCCGTTGGTACTCCGGTGTAGTACCCGTATACCCCCGTCGGTACTCCGGGGTACACCTGCTGGCCTTCAAGCACGCGGGTTGAGAACCAGCCTTCCTACCTGACCCTCGGCGGTAGGCCCGGTGTCCATAGGCGACGTACCGGGATAGAACCCGTTCCCACACCAGTACTATGGGCCCGTGGCAGAACCCTTTGTGATGCGCCGGAGTTCTAACTGTTGTCCCAACAGGCACGCGGTGTTAGATCCCGGCCCCCCATCCTGACCCTCCAGGGTAGGCCCGGTATCCCGACCTGATGCTCCGGGGTAGGCCTGGCGTCCCTTCCGGACGCTCTGGTGTAGTACCCGTAACCCCGCCCGGTGCTCCAGGGTAGTACCCATATACCCCCGTCGGTACTCCAGGGTACTACCGGTACCCCCGTTGGTACTCCGGTGTAGTACCCGTATACCCCTGTCGGTACTCCGGGGTACACCTGCTGTCCCTACGGGCGCACGGGTTTAGACCCACCCTTCCTACTTGACCCTTCGCGTTAGGCCCGGTGTCCATAGGCGATGTTCCGGGTTAGAACATGTTCCCACAACAGTACTATGGGCCAGTGGCAGAACCCTTTGTGATGCGCCGGAGTTCTAACTGTTGTTCCAACGGGCGCGCGGTGTTAGATCTCAGCCTCCCATCTTGACCCTCCAGGGTAGGCCCGGTATCCTTATCTGAAGCTCTAGGGTAGGCCTGGTGTCCCTTCCCGACGCTCTGGTGTAGTACCAGTAACCCCGCCCGGTGCTCCGAGGTAGTACCCGTATACCCCCGTCGGTACTCCGGAGCAGTAACGGTACCCCCGTTGGTACTCCGGTGTAGTACCCGTATACCCCCGTCGGTACTCCGGGGTACACCTGCTGGCCTACAAGCACGCGGGTTGAGAACCAGCCTTCCTACCTGACCCTCGGCGGTAGCCCCGGTGTCCATAGGCGATGTTCCGTGATAGAACCCGTTCCCACACCAGTACTATGGGCCCGTGGCAGAACCCTTTGTGATGCACCGGAGTTCTAACTGTTGTCCCAACAGGCACGCGGTGTTAGATCCCGGCCCCCCATCCTGACCCTCCAGGGTGAGCCCGGTATCCCGACCTGATGCTCCGGGGTAGGCCTGGCTTCCCTTCCCGATGCTCTGGTGTAGTACCGGTAACCACGCCCGGTACTCCAGCGTAATGCCATGGTTCCCCCGTCAGTACTCCGGGGTAGTACCGATACCCCCGCCCGGTGCTTCGAGGTAGTACCCGTATACCACTGTTGGTACTCCGGGGTACACCTGCTGTGCCTACAAGCACGCGGGTTGAGAACCAGCCGTCCTACCTGACCCTCGGCGGTAGGCCCGGTGTCCATAGGCGACGTTCCGGGATAGAACCCGTTCCCACAACAGTACTATGGGCCCGTGGCAGAACCCTTTGTGATGCACCGGAGTTCTAACTGTTGTCCCAACAGGCACGCGGTGTTAGATCCCGGCCCCCCATCCTGACCCTCCAGGGTAGGCCCGGTATCCCGACCTGATGCTCCAGGGTAGGCCTGGCTTCCCTTCCCGACGCTCTGGTGTAGTACCGGTAACCACGCTCGGTACTCCGTCGTAATGCCAGGGTTCCCCCGTCAGTACTCCGGGGTAGTACCGGTACCCCCGCCCGGTGCTCCGAGGTAGTACCCGTATACCCCCGTCGGTACTCCGGAGCAGTAACGGTACCCCCGTTGGTACTCCGGTGTAGTACCCGTATACCCCCGTCGGTACTCCGGGGTACACCTGCTGGCCTACAAGCACGCGGGTTGAGAACCAGCCTTCCTACCTGACCCTCGGCGGTAGGCCCGGTGTCCATAGGCGACGTACCGGGATAGAACCCGTTCCCACACCAGTACTATGGGCCCGTGGCAGAACCCTTTGTGATGCGCCGGAGTTCTAACTGTTGTCCCAACAGGCACGCGGTGTTAGATCCCGGCCCCCCATCCTGACCCTCCAGGGTAGGCCCGGTATCCCGACCTGATGCTCCGGGGTAGGCCTGGCGTCCCTTCCCGACGCTCTGGTGTAGTACCCGTAACCCCGCCCGGTGCTCCAGGGTAGTACCCATATACCCCCCGTCGGTACTCCAGGGTACTACCGGTACCCCCGTTGGTACTCCGGTGTAGTACACGTATACCCCTGTCGGTACTCCGGGGTACACCTGCTGTCCCTACGGGCGCACGGGTTTAGACCCACCCTTCCTACTTGACCCTTCGCGTTAGGCCCGGTGTCCATAGGCGATGTTCCGGGTTAGAACATGTTCCCACAACAGTACTATGGGCCAGTGGCAGAACCCTTTGTGATGCGCCGGAGTTCTAACTGTTGTTCCAACGGGCGCGCGGTGTTAGATCTCAGCCTCCCATCTTGACCCTCCAGGGTAGGCCCGGTATCCTTATCTGAAGCTCTAGGGTAGGCCTGGTGTCCCTTCCCGACGCTCTGGTGTAGTACCAGTAACCCCGCCCGGTGCTCCGAGGTAGTACCCGTATACCCCCGTCGGTACTCCGGAGCAGTAACGGTACCCCCGTTGGTACTCCGGTGTAGTACCCGTATACCCCGTCGTTACTCCGGGGTACACCTGCTGGCCTACAAGCACGCGGGTTGAGAACCAGCCTTCCTACCTGACCCTCGGCGGTAGGCCCGGTGTCCATAGGCGATGTTCCGGGATAGAACCCGTTCCCACAGCAGTACTATGGGCCCGTGGCAGAACCCTTTGTGATGCGCCGGAGTTCTAACTGTTGTCCCAACAGGCACGCGGTGTTAGATCCCGGCCCCCCATCCTGACCCTCCAGGGTAGGCACGGTATCCCGACCTGATGCTCCGGGGTAGGCCTGGCGTCCCTTCCCGACGTTCTGGTGTAGTACCGGTAACCCCGCCCGGTGCTCCAGGGTAGTACCCATATACCCCTGTCGGTACTCCAGGGTACTACCGGTACCCCCGTTGGTACTCCGGTTTAGTACACGTATAACCCTGTCGGTACTCCGGGGTACACCTGCTGTCCCTACGGGCGCACGGGTTTAGACCCACCCTTCCTACTTGACCCTTCGCGTTAGGCCCGGTGTCCATAGGCGATGTTCCGGGTTAGAACATGTTCCCACAAGAGTACTATGGGCCAGTGGCAGAACCCTTTGTGATGCGCCGGAGTTCTATCTGTTGTTCCAACGGGCGCGCGGTGTTAGATCTCAGCCTCCCATCTTGACCCTCCAGGGTAGGCCCGGTATCCTTATCTGAAGCTCTAGGGTAGGCCTGGTGTCCCTTCCCGACGCTCTGGTGTAGTACCAGTAACCCCGCCCGGTGCTCCGAGGTAGTACCCGTATACCCCCGTCGGTACTCCGGAGCAGTAACGGTACCCCCGTTGGTACTCCGGTGTAGTACCCGTATACCCCGTCGTTACTCCGGGGTACACCTGCTGGCCTACAAGCACGCGGGTTGAGAACCACCCTTCCTACCTGACCCTCGGCGGTAGCCCCGGTGTCCATAGGCGATGTTCAGGGATAGAACCCGTTCCCACAGCAGTACTATGGGCCCGTGGCAGAACCCTTTGTGATGCGCCGGAGTTCTAACTGTTGTCCCAACAGGCACGCGGTGTTAGATCCCGGCCCCCCATCCTGACCCTCCAGGGTAGGCACGGTATCCCGACCTGATGCTCCGGGGTAGGCCTGGCGTCCCTTCCCGACGTTCTGGTGTAGTACCCGTAACCCCGCCCGGTGCTCCAGCGTAATGCCAGGGTTCCCCCGTCAGTACTCCGGGGTAGTACCGATACCCCCGCCCGGTGCTTCGAGGTAGTACCCGTATACCACCGTTGGTACTCCGGGGTACACCTGCTGTGCCTACAAGCACGCGGGTTGAGAACCAGCCGTCCTACCTGACCCTCGGCGGTAGGCCCGGTGTCCATAGGCGACGTTCCGGGATAGAACCCGTTCCCACAACAGTACTATGGGCCCGTGACAGAACCCTTTGTGATGCGCCGGAGTTCTAACTGTTGTCCCAACAGGCACACGGTGTTAGATCTCAGCCCCCCATCCTGACCCTCCAGGGTAGGCCCGGTATCCCGACCTGATGCTCCGAGGTAGGCCTGGCTTCCCTTCCCAACGCTCTGGTGTAGTACCCGTAACCCCGCCCGGTGCTCCAGGGTAGTACCCATATACCCCCGTCGGTACTCCAGGGTACTACCGGTACCCCCGTTGGTACTCCGGTGTAGTACACGTATACCCCTGTCGGTACTCCGGGGTACACCTGCTGTCCCTACGGGCGCACGGGTTTAGACCCACCCTTCCTACTTGACCCTTCGCGTTAGGCCCGGTGTCCATAGGCGATGTTCCGGGTTAGAACATGTTCCCACAACAGTACTATGGGCCAGTGGCAGAACCCTTTGTGATGCGCCGGAGTTCTAACTGTTGTTCCAACGGGCGCGCGGTGTTAGATCTCATCCTCCCATCTTGACCCTCCAGGGTAGGCCCGGTATCCTTATCTGAAGCTCTAGGGTAGGCCTGGTGTCCCTTCCCGACGCTCTGGTGTAGTACCAGTAACCCCGCCCGGTGCTCCAGCGTAATGCCAGGGTTCCCCCGTCAGTACTCCGGGGTAGTACCGGTACCCCCGCCCGGTGCTTCGAGGTAGTACCCGTATACCACCGTTGGTACTCCGGGGTACACCTGCTGTGCCTACAAGCACGCGGGTTGAGAACCAGCCGTCCTACCTGACCCTCGGCGGTAGGCCCGGTGTCCATAGGCGACGTTCCGGGATAGAACCCGTTCCCACAACAGTACTATGGGCCCGTGACAGAACCCTTTGTGATGCGCCGGAGTTCTAACTGTTGTCCCAACAGGAACACGGTGTTAGATCTCAGCCTCCCATCCTGACCCTGCAGGGTAGGCCCGGTATCCCGACCTGATGCTCCGGGGTAGGCCTGGCGTCCCTTCCCGACGCTCTGGTGTAGTACCCTTAACCCCGCCTGGTGCTCCAGGGTAGTACCCATATACCCCCGTCGGTACTCCAGGGTACTACCGGTACCCCCGTTGGTACTCCGGTGTAGTACCCGTATACCCCTGTCGGTACTCCGGGGTACACCTGCTGTCCCTACGGGCGCACGGGTTTAGACCCACCCTTCCTACTTGACCCTTCGCGTTAGGCCCGGTGTCCATAGGCGATGTTCCGGGTTAGAACATGTTCCCACAACAGTACTATGGGCCAGTGGCAGAACCCTTTGTGATGCACCGGAGTTCTAACTGTTGTTCCAACGGGCGCGCAGTGTTAGATCTCAGCCTCCCATCTTGACCCTCCAGGGTAGGCCCGGTATCCTTATCTGAAGCTCTAGGGTAGGCCTGGTGTCCCTTCCCGACGCTCTGGTGTAGTACCAGTAACCCCGCCCGGTGCTCCGAGGTAGTACCCGTATACCCCCGTCGGTACTCCGGAGCAGTAACGGTACCCCCGTTGGTGCTGCGGTGTAGTACCCGTATACCCCGTCGTTACTCCGGGGTACACCTGCTGGCCTACAAGCACGCGGGTTGAGAACCAGCCTTCCTACCTGACCCTCGGCGGTAGCCCCGGTGTCCATAGGCGATGTTCCGGGATAGAACCCGTTCCCACAACAGTACTATGGGCCCGTGGCAGAACCCTTTGTGATGCGCCGGAGTTCTAACTGTTGTCCCAACAGGCACGCGGTGTTAGATCCCGGCCCCCCATCCTGACCCTCCAGGGTAGGCCCGGTATCCCGACCTGATGCTCCAGGGTAGGCCTGGCTTCCCTTCCCGACGCTCTGGTGTAGTACCGGTAACCACGCCCGGTGCTCCAGCGTAATGCCAGGGTTCCCCCGTCAGTACTCCGGGGTAGTACCGATACCCCCACCCGGTGCTTCGAGGTAGTACCCGTATACCACTGTTGGTACTCCGGGGTACACCTGCTGTGCCTACAAGCACGCGGGTTGAGAACCAGCCGTCCTACCTGACCCTCGGCGGTAGGCCCGGTGTCCATAGGCGACGTTCCGGGATAGAACCCGTTCCCACAACAGTACTATGGGCCCGTGGCAGAACCCTTTGTGATGCACCGGAGTTCTAACTGTTGTCCCAACAGGCACGCGGTGTTAGATCCCGGCCCCCCATCCTGACCCTCCAGGGTAGGCCCGGTATCCCGACCTGATGCTCCAGGGTAGGCCTGGCTTCCCTTCCCGACGCTCTGGTGTAGTACCGGTAACCACGCTCGGTACTCCGTCGTAATGCCAGGGTTCCCCCGTCAGTACTCCGGGGTAGTACCGGTACCCCGCCCGGTGCTCCGAGGTAGTACCCGTATACCCCCGTCGGTACTCCGGAGCAGTAACGGTACCCCCGTTGGTACTCCGGTGTAGTACCCGTATACCCCCGTCGGTACTCCGGGGTACACCTGCTGGCCTACAAGCACGCGGGTTGAGAACCAGCCTTCCTACCTGACCCTCGGCGGTAGGCCCGGTGTCCATAGGCGACGTACCGGGATAGAACCCGTTCCCACACCAGTACTATGGGCCCGTGGCAGAACCCTTTGTGATGCGCCGGAGTTCTAACTGTTGTCCCAACAGGCACGCGGTGTTAGATCCCGGCCCCCCATCCTGACCCTCCAGGGTAGGCCCGGTATCCCGACCTGATGCTCCGGGGTAGGCCTGGCGTCCCTTCCCGACGCTCTGGTGTAGTACCCGTAACCCCGCCCGGTGCTCCAGGGTAGTACCCATATACCCCCCGTCGGTACTCCAGGGTACTACCGGTACCCCCGTTGGTACTCCGGTGTAGTACACGTATACCCCTGTCGGTACTCCGGGGTACACCTGCTGTCCCTACGGGCGCACGGGTTTAGACCCACCCTTCCTACTTGACCCTTCGCGTTAGGCCCGGTGTCCATAGGCGATGTTCCGGGTTAGAACATGTTCCCACAACAGTACTATGGGCCAGTGGCAGAACCCTTTGTGATGCGCCGGAGTTCTAACTGTTGTTCCAACGGGCGCGCGGTGTTAGATCTCAGCCTCCCATCTTGACCCTCCAGGGTAGGCCCGGTATCCTTATCTGAAGCTCTAGGGTAGGCCTGGTGTCCCTTCCCGACGCTCTGGTGTAGTACCAGTAACCCCGCCCGGTGCTCCGAGGTAGTACCCGTATACCCCCGTCGGTACTCCGGAGCAGTAACGGTACCCCCGTTGGTACTCCGGTGTAGTACCCGTATACCCCGTCGTTACTCCGGGGTACACCTGCTGGCCTACAAGCACGCGGGTTGAGAACCAGCCTTCCTACCTGACCCTCGGCGGTAGGCCCGGTGTCCATAGGCGATGTTCCGGGATAGAACCCGTTCCCACAGCAGTACTATGGGCCCGTGGCAGAACCCTTTGTGATGCGCCGGAGTTCTAACTGTTGTCCCAACAGGCACGCGGTGTTAGATCCCGGCCCCCCATCCTGACCCTCCAGGGTAGGCACGGTATCCCGACCTGATGCTCCGGGGTAGGCCTGGCGTCCCTTCCCGACGTTCTGGTGTAGTACCGGTAACCCCGCCCGGTGCTCCAGGGTAGTACCCATATACCCCTGTCGGTACTCCAGGGTACTACCGGTACCCCCGTTGGTACTCCGGTTTAGTACACGTATAACCCTGTCGGTACTCCGGGGTACACCTGCTGTCCCTACGGGCGCACGGGTTTAGACCCACCCTTCCTACTTGACCCTTCGCGTTAGGCCCGGTGTCCATAGGCGATGTTCCGGGTTAGAACATGTTCCCACAAGAGTACTATGGGCCAGTGGCAGAACCCTTTGTGATGCGCCGGAGTTCTAACTGTTGTTCCAACGGGCGCGCGGTGTTAGATCTCAGCCTCCCATCTTGACCCTCCAGGGTAGGCCCGGTATCCTTATCTGAAGCTCTAGGGTAGGCCTGGTGTCCCTTCCCGACGCTCTGGTGTAGTACCAGTAACCCCGCCCGGTGCTCCGAGGTAGTACCCGTATACCCCCGTCGGTACTCCGGAGCAGTAACGGTACCCCCGTTGGTACTCCGGTGTAGTACCCGTATACCCCGTCGTTACTCCGGGGTACACCTGCTGGCCTACAAGCACGCGGGTTGAGAACCACCCTTCCTACCTGACCCTCGGCGGTAGCCCCGGTGTCCATAGGCGATGTTCAGGGATAGAACCCGTTCCCACAGCAGTACTATGGGCCCGTGGCAGAACCCTTTGTGATGCGCCGGAGTTCTAACTGTTGTCCCAACAGGCACGCGGTGTTAGATCCCGGCCCCCCATCCTGACCCTCCAGGGTAGGCACGGTATCCCGACCTGATGCTCCGGGGTAGGCCTGGCGTCCCTTCCCGACGTTCTGGTGTAGTACCCGTAACCCCGCCCGGTGCTCCAGCGTAATGCCAGGGTTCCCCCGTCAGTACTCCGGGGTAGTACCGATACCCCCGCCCGGTGCTTCGAGGTAGTACCCGTATACCACCGTTGGTACTCCGGGGTACACCTGCTGTGCCTACAAGCACGCGGGTTGAGAACCAGCCGTCCTACCTGACCCTCGGCGGTAGGCCCGGTGTCCATAGGCGACGTTCCGGGATAGAACCCGTTCCCACAACAGTACTATGGGCCCGTGACAGAACCCTTTGTGATGCGCCGGAGTTCTAACTGTTGTCCCAACAGGAACACGGTGTTAGATCTCAGCCTCCCATCCTGACCCTGCAGGTTAGGCCCGGTATCCCGACCTGATGCTCCGGGGTAGGCCTGGCGTCCCTTCCCGACGCTCTGGTGTAGTACCCTTAACCCCGCCTGGTGCTCCAGGGTAGTACCCATATACCCCCGTCGGTACTCCAGGGTACTACCGGTACCCCCGTTGGTACTCCGGTGTAGTACACGTATACCCCTGTCGGTACTCCGGGGTACACCTGCTGTCCCTACGGGCGCACGGGTTTAGACCCACCCTTCCTACTTGACCCTTCGCGTTAGGCCCGGTGTCCATAGGCGATGTTCCGGGTTAGAACATGTTCCCACAACAGTACTATGGGCCAGTGGCAGAACCCTTTGTGATGCGCCGGAGTTCTAACTGTTGTTCCAACGGGCGCGCTGTGTTAGATCTCAGCCTCCCATCTTGACCCTCCAGGGTAGGCCCGGTATCCTTATCTGAAGCTCTAGGGTAGGCCTGGTGTCCCTTCCCGACGCTCTGGTGTAGTACCAGTAACCCCGCCCGGTGCTCCGAGGTAGTACCCGTATACCCCCGTCGGTACTCCGGAGCAGTAACGGTACCCCCGTTGGTACTCCGGTGTAGTACCCGTATACCCCGTCGTTACTCCGGGGTACACCTGCTGGCCTACAAGCACGCGGGTTGAGAACCAGCCTTCCTACCTGACCCTCGGCGGTAGCCCCGGTGTCCATAGGCGATGTTCAGGGATAGAACCCGTTCCCACAGCAGTACTATGGGCCCGTGGCAGAACCCTTTGTGATGCGCCGGAGTTCTAACTGTTGTCCCAACAGGCACGCGGTGTTAGATCCCGGCCCCCCATCCTGACCCTCCAGGGTAGGCACGGTATCCCGACCTGATGCTCCAGGGTAGGCCTGGCTTCCCTTCCCGACGCTCTGGTGTAGTACCGGTAACCACGCCCGGTGCTCCAGCGTAATGCCAGGGTTCCCCCGTCAGTACTCCGGGGTAGTACCGGTACCCCCGCCCGGTGCTTCGAGGTAGTACCCGTATACCACCGTTGGTACTCCGGGGTACACCTGCTGTGCCTACAAGCACGCGGGTTGAGAACCAGCCGTCCTACCTGACCCTCGGCGGTAGGCCCGGTGTCCATAGGCGACGTTCCGGGATAGAACCCATTCCCACAACAGTACTATGGGCCCGTGACAGAACCCTTTGTGATGCGCCGGATTTCTAACTGTTGTCCCAACAGGCACACGGTGTTAGATCTCAGCCCCCCCATCCTGACCCTCCAGGGTAGGCCCGGTATCCCGACCTGATGCTCCGGGGTAGGCCTGGCGTCCCTTCCCGACGCTCTGGTGTAGTACCCGTAACCCCGCCCGGTGCTCCAGGGTAGTACCCATATACCCCCGTCGGTACTCCAGGGTACTACCGGTACCCCCGTTGGTACTCCGGTGTAGTACACGTATACCCCTGTCGGTACTCCGGGGTACACCTGCTGTCCCTACGGGCGCACGGGTTTAGACCCACCCTTCCTACTTGACCCTTCGCGTTAGGCCCGGTGTCCATAGGCGATGTTCCGGGTTAGAACATGTTCCCACAACAGTACTATGGGCCAGTGGCAGAACCCTTTGTGATGCGCCGGAGTTCTAACTGTTGTTCCAACGGGCGCGCGGTGTTAGATCTCAGCCTCCCATCTTGACCCTCCAGGGTAGGCCCGGTATCCTTATCTGAAGCTCTAGGGTAGGCCTGGTGTCCCTTCCCGACGCTCTGGTGTAGTACCAGTAACCCCGCCCGGTGCTCCGAGGTAGTACCCGTATACCCCCGTCGGTACTCCGGAGCAGTAACGGTACCCCCGTTGGTACTCCGGTGTAGTACCCGTATACCCCCGTCGGTACTCCGGGGTACACCTGCTGGCCTACAAGCACGCGGGTTGAGAACCAGCCTTCCTACCTGACCCTCGGCGGTAGCCCCGGTGTCCATAGGCGATGTTCCGGGATAGAACCCGTTCCCACAACAGTACTATGGGCCCGTGGCAGAACCCTTTGTGATGCGCCGGAGTTCTAACTGTTGTCCCAACAGGCACGCGGTGTTAGATCCCGGCCCCCCATCCTGACCCTCCAGGGTAGGCACGGTATCCCGACCTGATGCTCCGGGGTAGGCCTGGCGTCCCTTCCCGACGTTCTGGTGTAGTACCCGTAACCCCGCCCGGTGCTCCAGCGTAATGCCAGGGTTCCCCCGTCAGTACTCCGGGGTAGTACCGATACCCCCGCCCGGTGCTTCGAGGTAGTACCCGTATACCACCGTTGGTACTCCGGGGTACACCTGCTGTGCCTACAAGCACGCGGGTTGAGAACCAGCCGTCCTACCTGACCCTCGGCGGTAGGCCCGGTGTCCATAGGCGACGTTCCGGGATAGAACCCGTTCCCACAACAGTACTATGGGCCCGTGACAGAACCCTTTGTGATGCGCCGGAGTTCTAACTGTTGTCCCAACAGGCACACGGTGTTAGATCTCAGCCCCCCATCCTGACCCTCCAGGGTAGGCCCGGTATCCCGACCTGATGCTCCGAGGTAGGCCTGGCTTCCCTTCCCAACGCTCTGGTGTAGTACCCGTAACCCCGCCCGGTGCTCCAGGGTAGTACCCATATACCCCCGTCGGTACTCCAGGGTACTACCGGTACCCCCGTTGGTACTCCGGTGTAGTACACGTATACCCCTGTCGGTACTCCGGGGTACACCTGCTGTCCCTACGGGCGCACGGGTTTAGACCCACCCTTCCTACTTGACCCTTCGCGTTAGGCCCGGTGTCCATAGGCGATGTTCCGGGTTAGAACATGTTCCCACAACAGTACTATGGGCCAGTGGCAGAACCCTTTGTGATGCGCCGGAGTTCTAACTGTTGTTCCAACGGGCGCGCGGTGTTAGATCTCAGCCTCCCATCTTGACCCTCCAGGGTAGGCCCGGTATCCTTATCTGAAGCTCTAGGGTAGGCCTGGTGTCCCTTCCCGACGCTCTGGTGTAGTACCAGTAACCCCGCCCGGTGCTCCGAGGTAGTACCCGTATACCCCCGTCGGTACTCCGGAGCAGTAACGGTACCCCCGTTGGTACTCCGGTGTAGTACCCGTATACCCCCGTCGGTACTCCGGGGTACACCTGCTGGCCTACAAGCACGCGGGTTGAGAACCAGCCTTCCTACCTGACCCTCGGCGGTAGCCCCGGTGTCCATAGGCGATGTTCCGGGATAGAACCCGTTCCCACAACAGTACTATGGGCCCGTGGCAGAACCCTTTGTGATGCGCCGGAGTTCTAACTGTTGTCCCAACAGGCACGCGGTGTTAGATCCCGGCCCCCCATCCTGACCCTCCAGGGTAGGCACGGTATCCCGACCTGATGCTCCGGGGTAGGCCTGGCGTCCCTTCCCGACGTTCTGGTGTAGTACCCGTAACCCCGCCCGGTGCTCCAGCGTAATGCCAGGGTTCCCCCGTCAGTACTCCGGGGTAGTACCGATACCCCCGCCCGGTGCTTCGAGGTAGTACCCGTATACCACCGTTGGTACTCCGGGGTACACCTGCTGTGCCTACAAGCACGCGGGTTGAGAACCAGCCGTCCTACCTGACCCTCGGCGGTAGGCCCGGTGTCCATAGGCGACGTTCCGGGATAGAACCCGTTCCCACAACAGTACTATGGGCCCGTGACAGAACCCTTTGTGATGCGCCGGAGTTCTAACTGTTGTCCCAACAGGCACACGGTGTTAGATCTCAGCCCCCCATCCTGACCCTCCAGGGTAGGCCCGGTATCCCGACCTGATGCTCCGAGGTAGGCCTGGCTTCCCTTCCCAACGCTCTGGTGTAGTACCCGTAACCCCGCCCGGTGCTCCAGGGTAGTACCCATATACCCCCGTCGGTACTCCAGGGTACTACCGGTACCCCCGTTGGTACTCCGGTGTAGTACACGTATACCCCTGTCGGTACTCCGGGGTACACCTGCTGTCCCTACGGGCGCACGGGTTTAGACCCACCCTTCCTACTTGACCCTTCGCGTTAGGCCCGGTGTCCATAGGCGATGTTCCGGGTTAGAACATGTTCCCACAACAGTACTATGGGCCAGTGGCAGAACCCTTTGTGATGCGCCGGAGTTCTAACTGTTGTTCCAACGGGCGCGCGGTGTTAGATCTCATCCTCCCATCTTGACCCTCCAGGGTAGGCCCGGTATCCTTATCTGAAGCTCTAGGGTAGGCCTGGTGTCCCTTCCCGACGCTCTGGTGTAGTACCAGTAACCCCGCCCGGTGCTCCAGCGTAATGCCAGGGTTCCCCCGTCAGTACTCCGGGGTAGTACCGGTACCCCCGCCCGGTGCTTCGAGGTAGTACCCGTATACCACCGTTGGTACTCCGGGGTACACCTGCTGTGCCTACAAGCACGCGGGTTGAGAACCAGCCGTCCTACCTGACCCTCGGCGGTAGGCCCGGTGTCCATAGGCGACGTTCCGGGATAGAACCCGTTCCCACAACAGTACTATGGGCCCGTGACAGAACCCTTTGTGATGCGCCGGAGTTCTAACTGTTGTCCCAACAGGAACACGGTGTTAGATCTCAGCCTCCCATCCTGACCCTGCAGGGTAGGCCCGGTATCCCGACCTGATGCTCCGGGGTAGGCCTGGCGTCCCTTCCCGACGCTCTGGTGTAGTACCCTTAACCCCGCCTGGTGCTCCAGGGTAGTACCCATATACCCCCGTCGGTACTCCAGGGTACTACCGGTACCCCCGTTGGTACTCCGGTGTAGTACACGTATACCCCTGTCGGTACTCCGGGGTACACCTGCTGTCCCTACGGGCGCACGGGTTTAGACCCACCCTTCCTACTTGACCCTTCGCGTTAGGCCCGGTGTCCATAGGCGATGTTCCGGGTTAGAACATGTTCCCACAACAGTACTATGGGCCAGTGGCAGAACCCTTTGTGATGCGCCGGAGTTCTAACTGTTGTTCCAACGGGCGCGCAGTGTTAGATCTCAGCCTCCCATCTTGACCCTCCAGGGTAGGCCCGGTATCCTTATCTGAAGCTCTAGGGTAGGCCTGGTGTCCCTTCCCGACGCTCTGGTGTAGTACCAGTAACCCCGCCCGGTGCTCCGAGGTAGTACCCGTATACCCCCGTCGGTACTCCGGAGCAGTAACGGTACCCCCGTTGGTGCTGCGGTGTA
This sequence comes from Buteo buteo, assembly GCF_964188355.1. Lineage (NCBI taxonomy): Eukaryota > Metazoa > Chordata > Aves > Accipitriformes > Accipitridae > Buteo > Buteo buteo. The sequence continues at coordinate 173,407 of NW_027439293.1, forward strand.
GTACCCGTATACCCCGTCGTTACTCCGGGGTACACCTGCTGGCCTACAAGCACGCGGGTTGAGAACCAGCCTTCCTACCTGACCCTCGGCGGTAGCCCCGGTGTCCATAGGCGATGTTCCGGGATAGAACCCGTTCCCACAACAGTACTATGGGCCCGTGGCAGAACCCTTTGTGATGCGCCGGAGTTCTAACTGTTGTCCCAACAGGCACGCGGTGTTAGATCCCGGCCCCCCATCCTGACCCTCCAGGGTAGGCCCGGTATCCCGACCTGATGCTCCAGGGTAGGCCTGGCTTCCCTTCCCGACGCTCTGGTGTAGTACCGGTAACCACGCCCGGTGCTCCAGCGTAATGCCAGGGTTCCCCCGTCAGTACTCCGGGGTAGTACCGATACCCCCACCCGGTGCTTCGAGGTAGTACCCGTATACCACCGTTGGTACTCCGGGGTACACCTGCTGTGCCTACAAGCACGCGGGTTGAGAACCAGCCGTCCTACCTGACCCTCGGCGGTAGGCCCGGTGTCCATAGGCGACGTTCCGGGATAGAACCCGTTCACACAACAGTACTATGGGCCCGTGACAGAACCCTTTGTGATGCGCCGGAGTTCTAACTGTTGTCCCAACAGGCACACGGTGTTAGATCTCAGCCCCCCATCCTGACCCTCCAGGGTAGGCCCGGTATCCCGACCTGATGCTCCGGGGTAGGCCTGGCGTCCCTTCCCGACGCTCTGGTGTAGTACCCGTAACCCCGCCCGGTGCTCCAGGGTAGTACCCATATACCCCCGTCGGTACTCCAGGGTACTACCGGTACCCCCGTTGGTACTCCGGTGTAGTACACGTATACCCCTGTCGGTACTCCGGGGTACACCTGCTGTCCCTACGGGCGCACGGGTTTAGACCCACCCTTCCTACTTGACCCTTCGCGTTAGGCCCGGTGTCCATAGGCGATGTTCCGGGTTAGAACATGTTCCCACAACAGTACTATGGGCCAGTGGCAGAACCCTTTGTGATGCGCCGGAGTTCTAACTGTTGTTCCAACGGGCGCGCGGTGTTAGATCTCAGCCTCCCATCTTGACCCTCCAGGGTAGGCCCGGTATCCTTATCTGAAGCTCTAGGGTAGGCCTGGTGTCCCTTCCCGACGCTCTGGTGTAGTACCAGTAACCCCGCCCGGTGCTCCGAGGTAGTACCCGTATACCCCCGTCGGTACTCCGGAGCAGTAACGGTACCCCCGTTGGTACTCCGGTGTAGTACCCGTATACCCCCGTCGGTACTCCGGGGTACACCTGCTGGCCTACAAGCACGCGGGTTGAGAACCAGCCTTCCTACCTGACCCTCGGCGGTAGGCCCGGTGTCCATAGGCGATGTTCCGGGATAGAACCCGTTCCCACAACAGTACTATGGGCCCGTGGCAGAACCCTTTGTGATGCGCCGGAGTTCTAACTGTTGTCCCAACAGGCACGCGGTGTTAGATCCCGGCCCCCCATCCTGACCCTCCAGGGTAGGCACGGTATCCCGACCTGATGCTCCGGGGTAGGCCTGGCGTCCCTTCCCGACGCTCTTGTGTAGTACCCGTAACCCCGCCCGGTGCTCCAGCGTAATGCCAGGGTTCCCCCGTCAGTACTCCGGGGTAGTACCGGTACCCCCGCCCGGTGCTTCGAGGTAGTACCCGTATACCACCGTTGGTACTCCGGGGTACACCTGCTGTGCCTACAAGCACGCGGGTTGAGAACCAGCCGTCCTACCTGACCCTCGGCGGTAGGCCCGGTGTCCATAGGCGACGTTCCGGGATAGAACCCGTTCCCACAACAGTACCATGGGCCCGTGACAGAACCCTTTGTGATGCGCCGGAGTTCTAACTGTTGTCCCAACAGGCACACGGTGTTAGATCTCAGCCCCCCATCCTGACCCTCCAGGGTAGGCCCGGTATCCCGACCTGATGCTCCGAGGTAGGCCTGGCTTCCCTTCCCAACGCTCTGGTGTAGTACCCGTAACCCCGCCCGGTGCTCCAGGGTAGTACCCATATACCCCCGTCGGTACTCCAGGGTACTACCGGTACCCCCGTTGGTACTCCGGTGTAGTACACGTATACCCCTGTCGGTACTCCGGGGTACACCTGCTGTCCCTACGGGCGCACGGGTTTAGACCCACCCTTCCTACTTGACCCTTCGCGTTAGGCCCGGTGTCCATAGGCGATGTTCCGGGTTAGAACATGTTCCCACAACAGTACTATGGGCCAGTGGCAGAACCCTTTGTGATGCGCCGGAGTTCTAACTGTTGTTCCAACGGGCGCGCGGTGTTAGATCTCAGCCTCCCATCTTGACCCTCCAGGGTAGGCCCGGTATCCTTATCTGAAGCTCTAGGGTAGGCCTGGTGTCCCTTCCCGACGCTCTGGTGTAGTACCGGTAACCACGCCCGGTGCTCCAGCGTAATGCCAGGGTTCCCCCGTCAGTACTCCGGGGTAGTACCGGTACCCCCGCCCGGTGCTTCGAGGTAGTACCCGTATACCACCGTTGGTACTCCGGGGTACACCTGCTGTGCCTACAAGCACGCGGGTTGAGAACCAGCCGTCCTACCTGACCCTCGGCGGTAGGCCCGGTGTCCATAGGCGACGTTCCGGGATAGAACCCGTTCCCACAACAGTACTATGGGCCCGTGACAGAACCCTTTGTGATGCGCCGGAGTTCTAACTGTTGTCCCAACAGGCACACGGTGTTAGATCTCAGCCCCCCATCCTGACCCTCCAGGGTAGGCCCGGTATCCCGACCTGATGCTCCGGGGTAGGCCTGGCGTCCCTTCCCGACGCTCTGGTGTAGTACCCGTAACCCCGCCCGGTGCTCCAGGGTAGTACCCATATACCCCCGTCGGTACTCCAGGGTACTACCGGTACCCCCGTTGGTACTCCGGTTTAGTACCCGTATACCCCTGTCGGTACTCCGGGGTACACCTGCTGTCCCTACGGGCGCGCGGGTTTAGACCCACCCTTCCTACTTGACCCTTCGCGTTAGGCCCGGTGTCCATAGGCGATGTTCCGGGTTAGAACATGTTCCCACAACAGTACTATGGGCCAGTGGCAGAACCCTTTGTGATGCGCCGGAGTTCTAACTGTTGTTCCAACGGGCGCGCGGTGTTAGATCTCAGCCTCCCATCTTGACCCTCCAGGGTAGGCCCGGTATCCTTATCTGAAGCTCTAGGGTAGGCCTGGTGTCCCTTCCCGACGCTCTGGTGTAGTACCAGTAACCCCGCCCGGTGCTCCGAGGTAGTACCCGTATACCCCCGTCGGTACTCCGGAGCAGTAACGGTACCCCCGTTGGTACTCCGGTGTAGTACCCGTATACCCCCGTCGGTACTCCGGGGTACACCTGCTGGCCTACAAGCACGCGGGTTGAGAACCAGCCTTCCTACCTGACCCTCGGCGGTAGCCCCGGTGTCCATAGGCGATGTTCCGGGATAGAACCCGTTCCCACAACAGTACTATGGGCCCGTGGCAGAACCCTTTGTGATGCGCCGGAGTTCTAACTGTTGTCCCAACAGGCACGCGGTGTTAGATCCCGGCCCCCCATCCTGACCCTCCAGGGTAGGCACGGTATCCCGACCTGATGCTCCGGGGTAGGCCTGGCGTCCCTTCCCGACGCTCTGGTGTAGTACCCGTAACCCCGCCCGGTGCTCCAGCGTAATGCCAGGGTTCCCCCGTCAGTACTCCGGGGTAGTACCGGTACCCCCGCCCGGTGCTTCGAGGTAGTACCCGTATACCACCGTTGGTACTCCGGGGTACACCTGCTGTGCCTACAAGCACGCGGGTTGAGAACCAGCCGTCCTACCTGACCCTCGGCGGTAGGCCCGGTGTCCATAGGCGACGTTCCGTGATAGAACCCGTTCCCACAACAGTACTATGGGCCCGTGACAGAACCCTTTGTGATGCGCCGGAGTTCTAACTGTTGTCCCAACAGGCACACGGTGTTAGATCTCAGCCCCCCATCCTGACCCTCCAGGGTAGGCCCGGTATCCCGAGCTGATGCTCCGAGGTAGGCCTGGCTTCCCTTCCCAACGCTCTGGTGTAGTACCCGTAACCCCGCCCGGTGCTCCAGGGTAGTACCCATATACCCCCGTCGGTACTCCAGGGTACTACCGGTACCCCCGTTGGTACTCCGGTGTAGTACACGTATACCCCTGTCGGTACTCCGGGGTACACCTGCTGTCCCTACGGGCGCACGGGTTTAGACCCACCCTTCCTACTTGACCCTTCGCGTTAGGCCCGGTGTCCATAGGCGATGTTCCGGGTTAGAACATGTTCCCACAACAGTACTATGGGCCAGTGGCAGAACCCTTTGTGATGCGCCGGAGTTCTAACTGTTGTTCCAACGGGCGCGCGGTGTTAGATCTCAGCCTCCCATCTTGACCCTCCAGGGTAGGCCCGGTATCCTTATCTGAAGCTCTAGGGTAGGCCTGGTGTCCCTTCCCGACGCTCTGGTGTAGTACCAGTAACCCCGCCCGGTGCTCCAGCGTAATGCCAGGGTTCCCCCGTCAGTACTCCGGGGTAGTACCGGTACCCCCGCCCGGTGCTTCGAGGTAGTACCCGTATACCACCGTTGGTACTCCGGGGTACACCTGCTGTGCCTACAAGCACGCGGGTTGAGAACCAGCCGTCCTACCTGACCCTCGGCGGTAGGCCCGGTGTCCATAGGCGACGTTCCGGGATAGAACCCGTTCCCACAACAGTACTATGGGCCCGTGACAGAACCCTTTGTGATGCGCCGGAGTTCTAACTGTTGTCCCAACAGGCACACGGTGTTAGATCTCAGCCCCCCATCCTGACCCTCCAGGGTAGGCCTGGTATCCCGACCTGATGCTCCGGGGTAGGCCTGGCGTCCCTTCCCGACGCTCTGGTGTAGTACCCGTAACCCCGCCCGGTGCTCCAGGGTAGTACCCATATACCCCCGTCGGTACTCCAGGGTACTACCGGTACCCCCGTTGGTACTCCGGTGTAGTACACGTATACCCCTGTCGGTACTCCGGGGTACACCTGCTGTCCCTACGGGCGCACGGGTTTAGACCCACCCTTCCTACTTGACCCTTCGCGTTAGGCCCGGTGTCCATAGGCGATGTTCCGGGTTAGAACATGTTCCCACAACAGTACTATGGGCCAGTGGCAGAACCCTTTGTGATGCGCCGGAGTTCTAACTGTTGTTCCAACGGGCGCGCGGTGTTAGATCTCAGCCTCCCATCTTGACCCTCCAGGGTAGGCCCGGTATCCTTATCTGAAGCTCTAGGGTAGGCCTGGTGTCCCTTCCCGACGCTCTGGTGTAGTACCGGTAACCACGCCCGGTGCTCCAGCGTAATGCCAGGGTTCCCCCGTCAGTACTCCGGGGTAGTACCGGTACCCCCGCCCGGTGCTTCGAGGTAGTACCCGTATACCACCGTTGGTACTCCGGGGTACACCTGCTGTGCCTACAAGCACGCGGGTTGAGAACCAGCCGTCCTACCTGACCCTCGGCGGTAGGCCCGGTGTCCATAGGCGACGTTCCGGGATAGAACCCGTTCCCACAACAGTACTATGGGCCCGTGACAGAACCCTTTGTGATGCGCCGGAGTTCTAACTGTTGTCCCAACAGGCACACGGTGTTAGATCTCAGCCTCCCATCCTGACCCTGCAGGGTAGGCCCGGTATCCCGACCTGATGCTCCGGGGTAGGCCTGGCGTCCCTTCCCGACGCTCTGGTGTAGTACCCGTAACCCCGCCCGGTGCTCCAGGGTAGTACCCATATACCCCCGTCGGTACTCCAGGGTACTACCGGTACCCCCGTTGGTACTCCGGTGTAGTACACGTATACCCCTGTCGGTACTCCGGGGTACACCTGCTGTCCCTACGGGCGCACGGGTTTAGACCCACCCTTCCTACTTGACCCTTCGCGTTAGGCCCGGTGTCCATAGGCGATGTTCCGGGTTAGAACATGTTCCCACAACAGTACTATGGGCCAGTGGCAGAACCCTTTGTGATGCGCCGGAGTTCTAACTGTTGTTCCAACGGGCGCGCAGTGTTAGATCTCAGCCTCCCATCTTGACCCTCCAGGGTAGGCCCGGTATCCTTATCTGAAGCTCTAGGGTAGGCCTGGTGTCCCTTCCCGACGCTCTGGTGTAGTACCAGTAACCCCGCCCGGTGCTCCGAGGTAGTACCCGTATACCCCCGTCGGTACTCCGGAGCAGTAACGGTACCCCCGTTGGTGCTGCGGTGTAGTACCCGTATACCCCGTCGTTACTCCGGGGTACACCTGCTGGCCTACAAGCACGCGGGTTGAGAACCAGCCTTCCTACCTGACCCTCGGCGGTAGCCCCGGTGTCCATAGGCGATGTTCCGGGATAGAACCCGTTCCCACAACAGTACTATGGGCCCGTGGCAGAACCCTTTGTGATGCGCCGGAGTTCTAACTGTTGTCCCAACAGGCACGCGGTGTTAGATCCCGGCCCCCCATCCTGACCCTCCAGGGTAGGCACGGTATCCCGACCTGATGCTCCAGGGTAGGCCTGGCTTCCCTTCCCGACGCTCTGGTGTAGTACCGGTAACCACGCCCGGTGCTCCAGCGTAATGCCAGGGTTCCCCCGTCAGTACTCCGGGGTAGTACCGATACCCCCACCCGGTGCTTCGAGGTAGTACCCGTATACCACCGTTGGTACTCCGGGGTACACCTGCTGTGCCTACAAGCACGCGGGTTGAGAACCAGCCGTCCTACCTGACCCTTGGCGGTAGGCCCGGTGTCCATAGGCGACGTTCCGGGATAGAACCCGTTCCCACAACAGTACTATGGGCCCGTGACAGAACCCTTTGTGATGCGCCGGAGTTCTAACTGTTGTCCCAACAGGCACACGGTGTTAGATCTCAGCCCCCCATCCTGACCCTCCAGGGTAGGCCCGGTATCCCGACCTGATGCTCCGGGGTAGGCCTGGCGTCCCTTCCCGACGCTCTGGTGTAGTACCCGTAACCCCGCCCGGTGCTCCAGGGTAGTACCCATATACCCCCGTCGGTACTCCAGGGTACTACCGGTACCCCCATTGGTACTCCGGTGTAGTACACGTATACCCCTGTCGGTACTCCGGGGTACACCTGCTGTCCCTACGGGCGCACGGGTTTAGACCCACCCTTCCTACTTGACCCTTCGCGTTAGGCCCGGTGTCCATAGGCGATGTTCCGGGATAGAACCCGTTCCCACAAGAGTACTATGGGCCAGTGGCAGAACCCTTTGTGATGCGCTGGAGTTCTAACTGTTGTTCCAACGGGCGCGCGGTGTTAGATCTCAGCCTCCCATCTTGACCCTCCAGGGTAGGCCCGGTATCCTTATCTGAAGCTCTAGGGTAGGCCTGGTGTCCCTTCCCGACGCTCTGGTGTAGTACCAGTAACCCCGCCCGGTGCTCCGAGGTAGTACCCGTATACCCCCGTCGGTACTCCGGAGCAGTAACGGTACCCCCGTTGGTACTCCGGTGTAGTACCCGTATACCCCCGTCGGTACTCCGGGGTACACCTGCTGGCCTACAAGCACGCGGGTTGAGAACCAGCCTTCCTACCTGACCCTCGGCGGTAGGCCCGGTGTCCATAGGCGATGTTCCGGGATAGAACCCGTTCCCACAACAGTACTATGGGCCCGTGGCAGAACCCTTTGTGATGCGCCGGAGTTCTAACTGTTGTCCCAACAGGCACGCGGTGTTAGATCCCGGCCCCCCATCCTGACCCTCCAGGGTAGGCACGGTATCCCGACCTGATGCTCCGGGGTAGGCCTGGCGTCCCTTCCCGACGTTCTGGTGTAGTACCCGTAACCCCGCCCGGTGCTCCAGGGTAGTACCCATATACCCCTGTCGGTACTCCAGGGTACTACCGGTACCCCCGTTGGTGCTCCGGTTTAGTACACGTATAACCCTGTCGGTACTCCGGGGTACACCTGCTGTCCCTATGGGCGCACCGGTTTAGACCCACCCTTCCTACTTGACCCTTCGCGTTAGGCCCGGTGTCCATAGGCGATGTTCCGGGTTAGAACATGTTCCCACAACAGTACTATGGGCCAGTGGCAGAACCCTTTGTGATGCGCCGGAGTTCTAACTGTTGTTCCAACGGGCGCGCTGTGTTAGATCTCAGCCTCCCATCTTGACCCTCCAGGGTAGGCCCGGTATCCTTATCTGAAGCTCTAGGGTAGGCCTGGTGTCCCTTCCCGACGCTCTGGTGTAGTACCAGTAACCCCGCCGGGTGCTCCGAGGTAGTACCCGTATACCCCCGTCGGTACTCCGGAGCAGTAACGGTACCCCCGTTGGTACTCCGGTGTAGTACCCGTATACCCCGTCGTTACTCCGGGGTACACCTGCTGGCCTACAAGCACGCGGGTTGAGAACCAGCCTTCCTACCTGACCCTCGGCGGTAGCCCCGGTGTCCATAGGCGATGTTCAGGGATAGAACCCGTTCCCACAGCAGTACTATGGGCCCGTGGCAGAACCCTTTGTGATGCGCCGGAGTTCTAACTGTTGTCCCAACAGGCACGCGGTGTTAGATCCCGGCCCCCCATCCTGACCCTCCAGGGTAGGCACGGTATCCCGACCTGATGCTCCAGGGTAGGCCTGGCTTCCCTTCCCGACGCTCTGGTGTAGTACCGGTAACCACGCCCGGTGCTCCAGCGTAATGCCAGGGTTCCCCCGTCAGTACTCCGGGGTAGTACCGGTACCCCCACCCGGTGCTTCGAGGTAGTACCCGTATACCACCGTTGGTACTCCGGGGTACACCTGCTGTGCCTACAAGCACGCGGGTTGAGAACCAGCCGTCCTACCTGACCCTCGGCGGTAGGCCCGGTGTCCATAGGCGACGTTCCGGGATAGAACCCGTTCCCACAACAGTACTATGGGCCCGTGACAGAACCCTTTGTGATGCGCCGGAGTTCTAACTGTTGTCCCAACAGGAACACGGTGTTAGATCTCAGCCTCCCATCCTGACCCTGCAGGGTAGGCCCGGTATCCCGACCTGATGCTCCGGGGTAGGCCTGGCGTCCCTTCCCGACGCTCTGGTGTAGTACCCGTAACCCCGCCTGGTGCTCCAGGGTAGTACCCATATACCCCCGTCGGTACTCCAGGGTACTACCGGTACCCCCGTTGGTACTCCGGTGTAGTACACGTATACCCCTGTCGGTACTCCGGGGTACACCTGCTGTCCCTACGGGCGCACGGGTTTAGACCCACCCTTCCTACTTGACCCTTCGCGTTAGGCCCGGTGTCCATAGGCGATGTTCCGGGTTAGAACATGTTCCCACAACAGTACTATGGGCCAGTGGCAGAACCCTTTGTGATGCGCCGGAGTTCTAACTGTTGTTCCAACGGGCGCGCAGTGTTAGATCTCAGCCTCCCATCTTGACCCTCCAGGGTAGGCCCGGTATCCTTATCTGAAGCTCTAGGGTAGGCCTGGTGTCCCTTCCCGACGCTCTGGTGTAGTACCAGTAACCCCGCCCGGTGCTCCGAGGTAGTACCCGTATACCCCCGTCGGTACTCCGGAGCAGTAACGGTACCCCCGTTGGTGCTGCGGTGTAGTACCCGTATACCCCGTCGTTACTCCGGGGTACACCTGCTGGCCTACAAGCACGCGGGTTGAGAACCAGCCTTCCTACCTGACCCTCGGCGGTAGCCCCGGTGTCCATAGGCGATGTTCCGGGATAGAACCCGTTCCCACAACAGTACTATGGGCCCGTGGCAGAACCCTTTGTGATGCGCCGGAGTTCTAACTGTTGTCCCAACAGGCACGCGGTGTTAGATCCCGGCCCCCCATCCTGACCCTCCAGGGTAGGCCCGGTATCCCGACCTGATGCTCCGGGGTAGGCCTGGCGTCCCTTCCTGACGCTCTGGTGTAGTACCCGTAACCCCGCCCGGTGCTCCAGGGTAGTACCCATATACCCCCGTCGGTACTCCAGGGTACTACCGGTACCCCCGTTGGTACTCCGGTGTAGTACCCGTATACCCCTGTCGGTACTCCGGGGTACACCTGCTGTCCCTACGGGCGCACGGGTTTAGACCCACCCTTCCTACTTGACCCTTCGCGTTAGGCCCGGTGTCCATAGGCGATGTTCCGGGTTAGAACATGTTCCCACAAGAGTACTATGGGCCAGTGGCAGAACCCTTTGTGATGCGCCGGAGTTCTAACTGTTGTTCCAACGGGCGCGCGGTGTTAGATCTCAGCCTCCCATCTTGACCCTCCAGGGTAGGCCCGGTATCCTTATCTGAAGCTCTAGGGTAGGCCTGGTGTCCCTTCCCGACTCTCTGGTGTAGTACCCGTAACCCCGCCCGGTGCTCCGAGGTAGTACCCGTATACCCCCGTCGGTACTCCGGAGCAGTAACGGTACCCCCGTTGGTACTCCGGTGTAGTACCCGTATACCCCCGTCGGTACTCCGGGGTACACCTGCTGGCCTACAAGCACGCGGGTTGAGAACCAGCCTTCCTACCTGACCCTCGGCGGTAGCCCCGGTGTCCATAGGCGACGTTCCGGGATAGAACCCGTTCCCACAGCAGTACTATGGGCCCGTGACAGAACCCTTTGTGATGCGCCGGAGTTCTAACTGTTGTCCCAACAGGCACACGTTGTTAGATCCCGGCCCCCCATCCTGACCCTCCAGGGTAGGCCCGGTATCCCAACCTGATGCTCCAGGGTAGGCCTGGCTTCCCTTCCCGACGCTCTGGTGTAGTACCGGTAACCACGCCCGGTACTCCGTCGTAATGCCAGGGTTCCCCCGTCAGTACTCCGGGGTAGTACCGGTACCCCCGCCCGGTGCTCCGAGGTAGTACCCGTATACCCCCGTCGGTACTCCGGAGCAGTAACGGTACCCCCGTTGGTACTCCGGTGTAGTACCCGTATACCCCGTCGTTACTCCGGGGTACACCTGCTGGCCTACAAGCACGCGGGTTGAGAACCAGCCTTCCTACCTGACCCTCGGCGGTAGCCCCGGTGTCCATAGGCGATGTTCCGGGATAGAACCCGTTCCCACACCAGTACTATGGGCCCGTGGCAGAACCCTTTGTGATGCGCCGGAGTTCTAACTGTTGTCCCAACAGGCACGCGGTGTTAGATCCCGGCCCCCCATCCTGACCCTCCAGGGTAGGCACGGTATCCCGACCTGATGCTCCAGGGTAGGCCTGGCTTCCCTTCCCGACGCTCTGGTGTAGTACCGGTAACCACGCCCGGTGCTCCAGCGTAATGCCAGGGTTCCCCCGTCAGTACTCCGGGGTAGTACCGGTACCCCCGCCCGGTGCTTCGAGGTAGTACCCGTATAACACCGTTGGTACTCCGGGGTACACCTGCTGTGCCTACAAGCACGCGGGTTGAGAACCAGCCGTCCTACCTGACCCTCGGCGGTAGGCCCGGTGTCCATAGGCGACGTTCCGGGATAGAACCCGTTCCCACAACAGTACTATGGGCCCGTGACAGAACCCTTTGTGATGCGCCGGATTTCTAACTGTTGTCCCAACAGGCACACGGTGTTAGATCTCAGCCCCCCATCCTGACCCTCCAGGGTAGGCCCGGTATCCCGACCTGATGCTCCGGGGTAGGCCTGGCGTCCCTTCCCGACGCTCTGGTGTAGTACCCGTAACCCCGCCCGGTGCTCCAGGGTAGTACCCATATACCCCCGTCGGTACTCCAGGGTACTACCGGTACCCCCGTTGGTACTCCGGTGTAGTACACGTATACCCCTGTCGGTACTCCGGGGTACACCTGCTGTCCCTACGGGCGCACGGGTTTAGACCCACCCTTCCTACTTGACCCTTCGCGTTAGGCCCGGTGTCCATAGGCGATGTTCCGGGTTAGAACATGTTCCCACAACAGTACTATGGGCCAGTGGCAGAACCCTTTGTGATGCGCCGGAGTTCTAACTGTTGTTCCAACGGGCGCGCGGTGTTAGATCTCAGCCTCCCATCTTGACCCTCCAGGGTAGGCCCGGTATCCTTATCTGAAGCTCTAGGGTAGGCCTGGTGTCCCTTCCCGACGCTCTGGTGTAGTACCAGTAACCCCGCCCGGTGCTCCAGCGTAATGCCAGGGTTCCCCCGTCAGTACTCCGGGGTAGTACCGGTACCCCCGCCCGGTGCTTCGAGGTAGTACCCGTATACCACCGTTGGTACTCCGGGGTACACCTGCTGTGCCTACAAGCACGCGGGTTGAGAACCAGCCGTCCTACCTGACCCTCGGCGGTAGGCCCGGTGTCCATAGGCGACGTTCCGGGATAGAACCCGTTCCCACAACAGTACTATGGGCCCGTGACAGAACCCTTTGTGATGCGCCGGAGTTCTAACTGTTGTCCCAACAGGCACACGGTGTTAGATCTCAGCCCCCCATCCTGACCCTCCAGGGTAGGCCCGGTATCCCGACCTGATGCTCCGGGGTAGGCCTGGCGTCCCTTCCCGACGCTCTGGTGTAGTACCCGTAACCCCGCCCGGTGCTCCAGGGTAGTACCCATATACCCCCGTCGGTACTCCAGAGTAGTACCGGTACCCCCGTTGGTACTCCGGTGTAGTACACGTATACCCCTGTCGGTACTCCGGGGTACACCTGCTGTCCCTACGGGCGCACGGGTTTAGACCCACCCTTCCTACTTGACCCTTCGCGTTAGGCCCGGTGTCCATAGGCGATGTTCCGGGTTAGAACATGTTCCCACAACAGTACTATGGGCCAGTGGCAGAACCCTTTGTGATGCGCCGGAGTTCTAACTGTTGTTCCAACGGGCGCGCGGTGTTAGATCTCAGCCTCCCATCTTGACCCTCCAGGGTAGGCCCGGTATCCTTATCTGAAGCTCTAGGGTAGGCCTGGTGTCCCTTCCCGACGCTCTGGTGTAGTACCGGTAACCACGCCCGGTGCTCCAGCGTAATGCCAGGGTTCCCCCGTCAGTACTCCGGGGTAGTACCGGTACCCCCGCCCGGTGCTTCGAGGTAGTACCCGTATACCACCGTTGGTACTCCGGGGTACACCTGCTGTGCCTACAAGCACGCGGGTTGAGAACCAGCCGTCCTACCTGACCCTCGGCGGTAGGCCCGGTGTCCATAGGCGACGTTCCGGGATAGAACCCGTTCCCACAACAGTACTATGGGCCCGTGACAGAACCCTTTGTGATGCGCCGGAGTTCTAACTGTTGTCCCAACAGGCACACGGTGTTAGATCTCAGCCTCCCATCCTGACCCTGCAGGGTAGGCCCGGTATCCCGACCTGATGCTCCGGGGTAGGCCTGGCGTCCCTTCCCGACGCTCTGGTGTAGTACCCGTAACCCCGCCCGGTGCTCCAGGGTAGTACCCATATACCCCCGTCGGTACTCCAGGGTACTACCGGTACCCCCGTTGGTACTCCGGTGTAGTACACGTATACCCCTGTCGGTACTCCGGGGTACACCTGCTGTCCCTACGGGCGCACGGGTTTAGACCCACCCTTCCTACTTGACCCTTCGCGTTAGGCCCGGTGTCCATAGGCGATGTTCCGGGTTAGAACATGTTCCCACAACAGTACTATGGGCCAGTGGCAGAACCCTTTGTGATGCGCCGGAGTTCTAACTGTTGTTCCAACGGGCGCGCAGTGTTAGATCTCAGCCTCCCATCTTGACCCTCCAGGGTAGGCCCGGTATCCTTATCTGAAGCTCTAGGGTAGGCCTGGTGTCCCTTCCCGACGCTCTGGTGTAGTACCAGTAACCCCGCCCGGTGCTCCGAGGTAGTACCCGTATACCCCCGTCGGTACTCCGGAGCAGTAACGGTACCCCCGTTGGTGCTGCGGTGTAGTACCCGTATACCCCGTCGTTACTCCGGGGTACACCTGCTGGCCTACAAGCACGCGGGTTGAGAACCAGCCTTCCTACCTGACCCTCGGCGGTAGCCCCGGTGTCCATAGGCGATGTTCCGGGATAGAACCCGTTCCCACAACAGTACTATGGGCCCGTGGCAGAACCCTTTGTGATGCGCCGGAGTTCTAACTGTTGTCCCAACAGGCACGCGGTGTTAGATCCCGGCCCCCCATCCTGACCCTCCAGGGTAGGCACGGTATCCCGACCTGATGCTCCAGGGTAGGCCTGGCTTCCCTTCCCGACGCTCTGGTGTAGTACCGGTAACCACGCCCGGTGCTCCAGCGTAATGCCAGGGTTCCCCCGTCAGTACTCCGGGGTAGTACCGATACCCCCACCCGGTGCTTCGAGGTAGTACCCGTATACCACCGTTGGTACTCCGGGGTACACCTGCTGTGCCTACAAGCACGCGGGTTGAGAACCAGCCGTCCTACCTGACCCTTGGCGGTAGGCCCGGTGTCCATAGGCGACGTTCCGGGATAGAACCCGTTCCCACAACAGTACTATGGGCCCGTGACAGAACCCTTTGTGATGCGCCGGAGTTCTAACTGTTGTCCCAACAGGCACACGGTGTTAGATCTCAGCCCCCCATCCTGACCCTCCAGGGTAGGCCCGGTATCCCGACCTGATGCTCCGGGGTAGGCCTGGCGTCCCTTCCCGACGCTCTGGTGTAGTACCCGTAACCCCGCCCGGTGCTCCAGGGTAGTACCCATATACCCCCGTCGGTACTCCAGGGTACTACCGGTACCCCCATTGGTACTCCGGTGTAGTACACGTATACCCCTGTCGGTACTCCGGGGTACACCTGCTGTCCCTACGGGCGCACGGGTTTAGACCCACCCTTCCTACTTGACCCTTCGCGTTAGGCCCGGTGTCCATAGGCGATGTTCCGGGATAGAACCCGTTCCCACAAGAGTACTATGGGCCAGTGGCAGAACCCTTTGTGATGCGCCGGAGTTCTAACTGTTGTTCCAACGGGCGCGCGGTGTTAGATCTCAGCCTCCCATCTTGACCCTCCAGGGTAGGCCCGGTATCCTTATCTGAAGCTCTAGGGTAGGCCTGGTGTCCCTTCCCGACGCTCTGGTGTAGTACCAGTAACCCCGCCCGGTGCTCCGAGGTAGTACCCGTATACCCCCGTCGGTACTCCGGAGCAGTAACGGTACCCCCGTTGGTACTCCGGTGTAGTACCCGTATACCCCGTCGTTACTCCGGGGTACACCTGCTGGCCTACAAGCACGCGGGTTGAGAACCAGCCTTCCTACCTGACCCTCGGCGGTAGGCCCGGTGTCCATAGGCGATGTTCCGGGATAGAACCCGTTCCCACAACAGTACTATGGGCCCGTGGCAGAACCCTTTGTGATGCGCCGGAGTTCTAACTGTTGTCCCAACAGGCACGCGGTGTTAGATCCCGGCCCCCCATCCTGACCCTCCAGGGTAGGCACGGTATCCCGACCTGATGCTCCAGGATAGGCCTGGCTTCCCTTCCCGACGCTCTGGTGTAGTACCGGTAACCACGCCCGGTGCTCCAGCGTAATGCCAGGGTTCCCCCGTCAGTACTCCGGGGTAGTACCGGTACCCCCGCCCGGTGCTTCGAGGTAGTACCCGTATACCACCGTTGGTACTCCGGGGTACACCTGCTGTGCCTACAAGCACGCGGGTTGAGAACCAGCCGTCCTACCTGACCCTCGGCGGTAGGCCCGGTGTCCATAGGCGACGTTCCGGGATAGAACCCGTTCACACAACAGTACTATGGGCCCGTGGCAGAACCCTTTGTGATGCGCCGGAGTTCTAACTGTTGTCCCAACAGGCACACGGTGTTAGATCTCAGCCCCCCATCCTGACCCTCCAGGGTAGGCCCGGTATCCCGACCTGATGCTCCGGGGTAGGCCTGGCGTCCCTTCCCGACGCTCTGGTGTAGTACCCGTAACCCCGCCCGGTGCTCCAGGGTAGTACCCATATACCCCCGTCGGTACTCCAGGGTACTACCGGTACCCCCGTTGGTACTCCGGTGTAGTACACGTATACCCCTGTCGGTACTCCGGGGTACACCTGCTGTCCCTACGGGCGCACGGGTTTAGACCCACCCTTCCTACTTGACCCTTCGCGTTAGGCCCGGTGTCCATAGGCGATGTTCCGGGTTAGAACATGTTCCCACAACAGTACTATGGGCCAGTGGCAGAACCCTTTGTGATGCGCCGGAGTTCTAACTGTTGTTCCAACGGGCGCGCGGTGTTAGATCTCAGCCTCCCATCTTGACCCTCCAGGGTAGGCCCGGTATCCTTATCTGAAGCTCTAGGGTAGGCCTGGTGTCCCTTCCCGACGCTCTGGTGTAGTACCAGTAACCCCGCCCGGTGCTCCGAGGTAGTACCCGTATACCCCCGTCGGTACTCCGGAGCAGTAACGGTACCCCCGTTGGTACTCCGGTGTAGTACCCGTATACCCCCGTCGGTACTCCGGGGTACACCTGCTGGCCTACAAGCACGCGGGTTGAGAACCAGCCTTCCTACCTGACCCTCGGCGGTAGCCCCGGTGTCCATAGGCGATGTTCCGGGATAGAACCCGTTCCCACAACAGTACTATGGGCCCGTGGCAGAACCCTTTGTGATGCGCCGGAGTTCTAACTGTTGTCCCAACAGGCACGCGGTGTTAGATCCCGGCCCCCCATCCTGACCCTCCAGGGTAGGCACGGTATCCCGACCTGATGCTCCGGGGTAGGCCTGGCGTCCCTTCCCGACGTTCTGGTGTAGTACCCGTAACCCCGCCCGGTGCTCCAGGGTAGTACCCATATACCCCTGTCGGTACTCCAGGGTACTACCGGTACCCCCGTTGGTACTCCGGTTTAGTACACGTATAACCCTGTCGGTACTCCGGGGTACACCTGCTGTCCCTATGGGCGCACGGGTTTAGACCGACCCTTCCTACTTGACCCTTCGCGTTAGGCCCGGTGTCCATAGGCGATGTTCCGGGTTAGAACATGTTCCCACAACAGTACTATGGGCCAGTGGCAGAACCCTTTGTGATGCGCCGGAGTTCTAACTGTTGTTCCAACGGGCGCGCTGTGTTAGATCTCAGCCTCCCATCTTGACCCTCCAGGGTAGGCCCGGTATCCTTATCTGAAGCTCTAGGGTAGGCCTGGTGTCCCTTCCCGACGCTCTGGTGTAGTACCAGTAACCCCGCCGGGTGCTCCGAGGTAGTACCCGTATACCCCCGTCGGTACTCCGGAGCAGTAACGGTACCCCCGTTGGTACTCCGGTGTAGTACCCGTATACCCCGTCGTTACTCCGGGGTACACCTGCTGGCCTACAAGCACGCTGGTTGAGAACCAGCCTTCCTACCTGACCCTCGGCGGTAGCCCCGGTGTCCATAGGCGATGTTCAGGGATAGAACCCGTTCCCACAGCAGTACTATGGGCCCGTGGCAGAACCCTTTGTGATGCGCCGGAGTTCTAACTGTTGTCCCAACAGGCACGCGGTGTTAGATCCCGGCCCCCCATCCTGACCCTCCAGGGTAGGCACGGTATCCCGACCTGATGCTCCAGGGTAGGCCTGGCTTCCCTTCCCGATGCTCTGGTGTAGTACCGGTAACCACGCCCGGTGCTCCAGCGTAATGCCAGGGTTCCCCCGTCAGTACTCCGGGGTAGTACCGGTACCCCCGCCCGGTGCTTCGAGGTAGTACCCGTATACCACCGTTGGTACTCCGGGGTACACCTGCTGTGCCTACAAGCACGCGGGTTGAGAACCAGCCGTCCTACCTGACCCTCGGCGGTAGGCCCGGTGTCCATAGGCGACGTTCCGGGATAGAACCCGTTCCCACAACAGTACTATGGGCCCGTGACAGAACCCTTTGTGATGCGCCGGAGTTCTAACTGTTGTCCCAACAGGAACACGGTGTTAGATCTCAGCCTCCCATCCTGACCCTGCAGGGTAGGCCCGGTATCCCGACCTGATGCTCCGGGGTAGGCCTGGCGTCCCTTCCCGACGCTCTGGTGTAGTACCCGTAACCCCGCCTGGTGCTCCAGGGTAGTACCCATATACCCCCGTCGGTACTCCAGGGTACTACCGGTACCCCCGTTGGTACTCCGGTGTAGTACACGTATACCCCTGTCGGTACTCCGGGGTACACCTGCTGTCCCTACGGGCGCACGGGTTTAGACCCACCCTTCCTACTTGACCCTTCGCGTTAGGCCCGGTGTCCATAGGCGATGTTCCGGGTTAGAACATGTTCCCACAACAGTACTATGGGCCAGTGGCAGAACCCTTTGTGATGCGCCGGAGTTCTAACTGTTGTTCCAACGGGCGCGCAGTGTTAGATCTCAGCCTCCCATCTTGACCCTCCAGGGTAGGCCCGGTATCCTTATCTGAAGCTCTAGGGTAGGCCTGGTGTCCCTTCCCGACGCTCTGGTGTAGTACCAGTAACCCCGCCCGGTGCTCCGAGGTAGTACCCGTATACCCCCGTCGGTACTCCGGAGCAGTAACGGTACCCCCGTTGGTGCTGCGGTGTAGTACCCGTATACCCCGTCGTTACTCCGGGGTACACCTGCTGGCCTACAAGCACGCGGGTTGAGAACCAGCCTTCCTACCTGACCCTCGGCGGTAGCCCCGGTGTCCATAGGCGATGTTCCGGGATAGAACCCGTTCCCACAACAGTACTATGGGCCCGTGGCAGAACCCTTTGTGATGCGCCGGAGTTCTAACTGTTGTCCCAACAGGCACGCGGTGTTAGATCCCGGCCCCCCATCCTGACCCTCCAGGGTAGGCCCGGTATCCCGACCTGATGCTCCGGGGTAGGCCTGGCGTCCCTTCCGGACGCTCTGGTGTAGTACCCGTAACCCCGCCCGGTGCTCCAGGGTAGTACCCATATACCCCCGTCGGTACTCCAGGGTACTACCGGTACCCCCGTTGGTACTCCGGTGTAGTACCCGTATACCCCTGTCGGTACTCCGGGGTACACCTGCTGTCCCTACGGGCGCACGGGTTTAGACCCACCCTTCCTACTTGACCCTTCGCGTTAGGCCCGGTGTCCATAGGCGATGTTCCGGGTTAGAACATGTTCCCACAAGAGTACTATGGGCCAGTGGCAGAACCCTTTGTGATGCGCCGGAGTTCTAACTGTTGTTCCAACGGGCGCGCGGTGTTAGATCTCAGCCTCCCATCTTGACCCTCCAGGGTAGGCCCGGTATCCTTATCTGAAGCTCTAGGGTAGGCCTGGTGTCCCTTCCCGACTCTCTGGTGTAGTACCCGTAACCCCGCCCGGTGCTCCGAGGTAGTACCCGTATACCCCCGTCGGTACTCCGGAGCAGTAACGGTACCCCCGTTGGTACTCCGGTGTAGTACCCGTATACCCCCGTCGGTACTCCGGGGTACACCTGCTGGCCTACAAGCACGCGGGTTGAGAACCAGCCTTCCTACCTGACCCTCGGCGGTAGCCCCGGTGTCCATAGGCGACGTTCCGGGATAGAACCCGTTCCCACAGCAGTACTATGGGCCCGTGACAGAACCCTTTGTGATGCGCCGGAGTTCTAACTGTTGTCCCAACAGGCACACGTTGTTAGATCCCGGCCCCCCATCCTGACCCTCCAGGGTAGGCCCGGTATCCCAACCTGATGCTCCAGGGTAGGCCTGGCTTCCCTTCCCGACGCTCTGGTGTAGTACCGGTAACCACGCCCGGTACTCCGTCGTAATGCCAGGGTTCCCCCGTCAGTACTCCGGGGTAGTACCGGTACCCCCGCCCGGTGCTCCGAGGTAGTACCCGTATACCCCCGTCGGTACTCCGGAGCAGTAACGGTACCCCCGTTGGTACTCCGGTGTAGTACCCGTATACCCCCGTCGGTACTCCGGGGTACACCTGCTGGCCTACAAGCACGCGGGTTGAGAACCAGCCTTCCTACCTGACCCTCGGCGGTAGGCCCGGTGTCCATAGGCGACGTACCGGGATAGAACCCGTTCCCACACCAGTACTATGGGCCCGTGGCAGAACCCTTTGTGATGCGCCGGAGTTCTAACTGTTGTCCCAACAGGCACGCGGTGTTAGATCCCGGCCCCCCATCCTGACCCTCCAGGGTAGGCCCGGTATCCCGACCTGATGCTCCGGTGTAGGCCTGGCGTCCCTTCCCGACGCTCTGGTGTAGTACCCGTAACCCCGCCCGGTGCTCCAGGGTAGTACCCATATACCCCCGTCGGTACTCCAGGGTACTACCGGTACCCCCGTTGGTACTCCGGTGTAGTACCCGTATACCCCTGTCGGTACTCCGGGGTACACCTGCTGTCCCTACGGGCGCACGGGTTTAGACCCACCCTTCCTACTTGACCCTTCGCGTTAGGCCCGGTGTCCATAGGCGATGTTCCGGGTTAGAACATGTTCCCACAAGAGTACTATGGGCCAGTGGCAGAACCCTTTGTGATGCACCGGAGTTCTAACTGTTGTTCCAACGGGCGCGCGGTGTTAGATCTCAGCCTCCCATCTTGACCCTCCAGGGTAGGCCCGGTATCCTTATCTGAAGCTCTAGGGTAGGCCTGGTGTCCCTTCCCGACGCTCTGGTGTAGTACCAGTAACCCCGCCCGGTGCTCCGAGGTAGTACCCGTATACCCCCGTCGGTACTCCGGAGCAGTAACGGTACCCCCGTTGGTACTCCGGTGTAGTACCCGTATACCCCCGTCGGTACTCCGGGGTACACCTGCTGGCCTACAAGCACGCGGGTTGAGAACCAGCCTTCCTACCTGACCCTCGGCGGTAGCCCCGGTGTCCATAGGCGATGTTCCGGGATAGAACCCGTTCCCACACCAGTACTATGGGCCCGTGGCAGAACCCTTTGTGATGCGCCGGAGTTCTAACTGTTGTCCCAACAGGCACGCGGTGTTAGATCCCGGCCCCCCATCCTGACCCTCCAGGGTGAGCCCGGTATCCCGACCTGATGCTCCAGGGTAGGCCTGGCTTCCCTTCCCGACGCTCTGGTGTAGTACCGGTAACCACGCCCGGTACTCCAGCATAATGCCAGGGTTCCCCCGTCAGTACTCCGGGGTAGTACCGGTACCCCCGCCCGGTGCTCCGAGGTAGTACCCGTATACCCCCGTCGGTACTCCGGAGCAGTAACGGTACCCCCGTTGGTACTCCGGTGTAGTACCCGTATACCCCCGTCGGTACTCCGGGGTACACCTGCTGGCCTACAAGCACGCGGGTTGAGAACCAGCCTTCCTACCTGACCCTCGGCGGTAGGCCCGGTGTCCATAGGCGACGTACCGGGATAGAACCCGTTCCCACAGCAGTACTATGGGCCCGTGGCAGAACCCTTTGTGATGCGCCGGAGTTCTAACTGTTGTCCCAACAGGCACGCGGTGTTAGATCCCGGCCCCCCATCCTGACCCTCCAGGGTAGGCCCGGTATCCCGACCTGATGCTCCGGTGTAGGCCTGGCGTCCCTTCCCGACGCTCTGGTGTAGTACCCGTAACCCCGCCCGGTGCTCCAGGGTAGTACCCATATACCCCCGTCGGTACTCCAGGGTACTACCGGTACCCCCGTTGGTACTCCGGTGTAGTACACGTATACCCCTGTCGGTACTCCGGGGTACACCTGCTGTCCCTACGGGCGCACGGGTTTAGACCCACCCTTCCTACTTGACCCTTCGCGTTAGGCCCGGTGTCCATAGGCGATGTTCCGGGTTAGAACATGTTCCCACAAGAGTACTATGGGCCAGTGGCAGAACCCTTTGTGATGCGCCGGAGTTCTAACTGTTGTTCCAACGGGCGCGCGGTGTTAGATCTCAGCCTCCCATCTTGACCCTCCAGGGTAGGCCCGGTATCCTTATCTGAAGCTCTAGGGTAGGCCTGGTGTCCCTTCCCGACGCTCTGGTGTAGTACCAGTAACCCCGCCCGGTGCTCCGAGGTAGTACCCGTATACCCCCGTCGGTACTCCGGAGCAGTAACGGTACCCCCGTTGGTACTCCGGTGTAGTACCCGTATACCCCCGTCGGTACTCCGGGGTACACCTGCTGGCCTACAAGCACGCGGGTTGAGAACCAGCCTTCCTACCTGACCCTCGGCGGTAGCCCCGGTGTCCATAGGCGATGTTCCGGGATAGAACCCGTTCCCACACCAGTACTATGGGCCCGTGGCAGAACCCTTTGTGATGCGCCGGAGTTCTAACTGTTGTCCCAACAGGCACGCGGTGTTAGATCCCGGCCCCCCATCCTGACCCTCCAGGGTGAGCCCGGTATCCCGACCTGATGCTCCGGGGTAGGCCTGGCTTCCCTTCCCGACGCTCTGGTGTAGTACCCGTAACCCCGCCCGGTGCTCCAGGGTAGTACCCATATACCCCCGTCGGTACTCCAGGGTACTACCGGTACCCCCGTTGGTACTCCGGTGTAGTACCCGTATACCCCTGTCGGTACTCCGGGGTACACCTGCTGTCCCTACGGGCGCACGGGTTTAGACCCACCCTTCCTACTTGACCCTTCGCGTTAGGCCCGGTGTCCATAGGCGATGTTCCGGGTTAGAACATGTTCCCACAAGAGTACTATGGGCCAGTGGCACAACCCTTTGTGATGCGCCGGAGTTCTAACTGTTGTTCCAACGGGCGCGCGGTGTTAGATCTCAGCCTCCCATCTTGACCCTCCAGGGTAGGCCCGGTATCCTTATCTGAAGCTCTAGGGTAGGCCTGGTGTCCCTTCCCGACGCTCTGGTGTAGTACCAGTAACCCCGCCCGGTGCTCCGAGGTAGTACCCGTATACCCCCGTCGGTACTCCAGGGTACTACCGGTACCCCCGTTGGTACTCCGGTGTAGTA